>NC_042992.1:29674345-29719345 GCF_901001165.1 Salmo trutta | reverse complement strand
GTACAGTACTGTGAGGGTTCTAGTTCTCATCAACATGTATAGTGTAATCACTCATACTGTACAGTACTGTGAGGGTTCTAGTTCTCATCAACATGTATAGTGTAATCACTCATACTGTACAGTACTGTGAGGGTTCTAGTTCTCATCAACATGTATAGTGTAATCACTCATACTGTACAGTACTGTGAGGGTTCTAGTTCTCATCAACATGTATAGTGTAATCACTCATACTGTACAGTACTGTGAGGGTTCTAGTTCTCATCAACATGTATAGTGTAATCACTCATACTGTACAGTACTGTGAGGGTTCTAGTTCTCATCAACATGTATAGTGTAATCACTCATACTGTACAGTACTGTGAGGGTTCTAGTTCTCATCAACATGTATAGTGTAATCACTCATACTGTACAGTACTGTGAGGGTTCTAGTTCTCATCAACATGTATAGTGTAATCACTCATACTGTACAGTACTGTGAGGGTTCTAGTTCTCATCAACATGTATAGTGTAATCACTCATACTGTACAGTACTGTGAGGGTTCTAGTTCTCATCAACATGTATAGTGTAATCACTCATACTGTACAGTACTGTGAGGGTTCTAGTTCTCATCAACATGTATAGTGTAATCACTCATACTGTACAGTACTGTGAGGGTTCTAGTTCTCATCAACATGTATAGTGTAATCACTCATACTGTACAGTACTGTGAGGGTTCTAGTTCTCATCAACATGTATAGTGTAATCACTCATACTGTACAGTACTGTGAGGGTTCTAGTTCTCATCAACATGTATAGTGTAATCACTCATACTGTACAGTACTGTGAGGGTTCTAGTTCTCATCAACATGTATAGTGTAATCACTCATACTGTACAGTACTGTGAGGGTTCTAGTTCTCATCAACATGTATAGTGTAATCACTCATACTGTACAGTACTGTGAGGGTTCTAGTTCTCATCAACATGTATAGTGTAATCACTCATACTGTACAGTACTGTGAGGGTTCTAGTTCTCATCAACATGTATAGTGTAATCACTCATACTGTACAGTACTGTGAGGGTTCTAGTTCTCATCAACATGTATAGTGTAATCACTCATACTGTACAGTAGTGTGAGGGTTCTAGTTCTCATTAACATGTATAGTGTAATCCCTCATACTGTACAGTACTGTGAGGGTTCTAGTTCTCATCAACATGTATAGTGTAATCACTCATACTGTACAGTACTGTGAGGGTTCTAGTTCTCATCAACATGTATAGTGTAATCCCTCATACTGTACAGTACTGTGAGGGTTCTAGTTCTCATCAACATGTATAGTGTAATCCCTCATACTGTACAGTACTGTGAGGGTTCTAGTTCTCATCAACATGTATAGTGTAATCCCTCATACTGTACAGTACTGTGAGGGTTCTAGTTCTCATCAACATGTATAGTGTAATCACTCATACTGTACAGTACTGTGAGGGTTCTAGTTCTCATCAACATGTATAGTGTAATCACTCATACTGTACAGTACTGTGAGGGTTCTAGTTCTCATCAACATGTATAGTGTAATCACTCATACTGTACAGTACTGTGAGGGTTCTAGTTCTCATCAACATGTATAGTATAATCACTCATACTGTACAGTACTGTGAGGGTTCTAGTTCTCATCAACATGTATAGTATAATCACTCATACTGTACAGTACTGTGAGGGTTCTAGTTCTCATCAACATGTATAGTATAATCACTCATACTGTACAGTACTGTGAGGGTTCTAGTTCTCATCAACATGTATAGTATAATCACTCATACTGTACTGTACTGTGAGGGTTCTAGTTCTCATCAACATGTATAGTATAATCACTCATACTGTACAGTACTGTGAGGGTTCTAGTTCTCATCAACATGTCTAGTATAATCACTCATACTGTACAGTACTGTGAGGGTTCTAGTTCTCATCAACATGTATAGTGTAATCACTCATACTGTACAGTACTGTGAGGGTTCTAGTTCTCATCAACATGTATAGTGTAATCACTCATACTGTACTGTACTGTGAGGGTTCTAGTTCTCATCAACATGTATAGTGTAATCACTCATACTGTACAGTACTGTGAGGGTTCTAGTTCTCATCAACATGTATAGTGTAATCACTCATACTGTACAGTACTGTGAGGGTTCTAGTTCTCATCAACATGTATAGTGTAATCACTCATACTGTACAGTACTGTGAGGGTTCTAGTTCTCATCAACATGTATAGTGTAATCACTCATACTGTACAGTACTGTGAGGGTTCTAGTTCTCATCAACATGTATAGTGTAATCACTCATACTGTACAGTACTGTGAGGGTTCTAGTTCTCATCAACATGTATAGTATAATCACTCATACTGTACAGTACTGTGAGGGTTCTAGTTCTCATCAACATGTATAGTATAATCACTCATACTGTACAGTACTGTGAGGGTTCTAGTTCTCATCAACATGTATAGTATAATCACTCATACTGTACAGTACTGTGAGTGTTCTAGTTCTCATCAACATGTATAGTATAATCACTCATACTGTACAGTACTGTGAGGGTTCTAGTTCTCATCAACATGTATAGTATAATCACTCATACTGTACTGTACTGTGAGGGTTCTAGTTCTCGTATAATCACTCATACTGTACTGTACTGTGAGGGTTCTAGTTCTCATCAACATGTATAGTATAATCACTCATACTGTACAGTACTGTGAGGGTTCTAGTTCTCATCAACATGTATAGTATAATCACTCATACTGTACAGTACTGTGAGGGTTCTAGTTCTCATCAACATGTCTAGTATAATCACTCATACTGTACAGTACTGTGAGGGTTCTAGTTCTCATCAACATGTATAGTATAATCACTCATACTGTACAGTACTGTGAGGGTTCTAGTTCTCATCAACATGTATAGTATAATCACTCATACTGTACTGTACTGTGAGGGTTCTAGTTCTCATCAACATGTATAGTATAATCACTCATACTGTACAGTACTGTGAGGGTTCTAGTTCTCATCAACATGTATAGTATAATCACTCATACTGTACAGTACTGTGAGGGTTCTAGTTCTCATCAACATGTATAGTGTAATCACTCATACTGTACAGTACTGTGAGGGTTCTAGTTCTCATCAACATGTATAGTGTAATCACTCATACTGTACAGTACTGTGAGGGTTCTAGTTCTCATCAACATGTATAGTGTAATCACTCATACTGTACAGTACTGTGAGGGTTCTAGTTCTCATCAACATGTATAGTGTAATCACTCATACTGTACAGTACTGTGAGGGTTCTAGTTCTCATCAACATGTATAGTGTAATCACTCATACTGTACAGTACTGTGAGGGTTCTAGTTCTCATCAACATGTATAGTGTAATCACTCATACTGTACAGTACTGTGAGGGTTCTAGTTCTCAACAACATGTATAGTGTAATCACTCATACTGTACAGTACTGTGAGGGTTCTAGTTCTCATCAACATGTATAGTGTAATCACTCATACTGTACAGTACTGTGAGGGTTCTAGTTCTCATCAACATGTATAGTGTAATCACTCATACTGTACAGTACTGTGAGGGTTCTAGTTCTCATCAACATGTATAGTGTAATCACTCATACTGTACAGTACTGTGAGGGTTCTAGTTCTCATCAACATGTATAGTATAATCACTCATACTGTACAGTACTGTGAGGGTTCTAGTTCTCAACAACATGTATAGTGTAATCACTCATACTGTACAGTACTGTGAGGGTTCTAGTTCTCATCAACATGTATAGTGTAATCACTCATACTGTACAGTACTGTGAGGGTTCTAGTTCTCATCAACATGTATAGTATAATCAGTCATACTGTACAGTACTGTGAGGGTTCTAGTTCTCAACAACATGTATAGTATAATCAGTCATACTGTACAGTACTGTGAGGGTTCTAGTTCTCATCAACATGTATAGTATAATCACTCATACTGTACAGTACTGTGAGGGTTCTAGTTCTCAACAACATGTATAGTATAATCACTCATACTGTACAGTACTGTGAGGGTTCTAGTTCTCATCAACATGTATAGTATAATCACTCATACTGTACAGTACTGTGAGGGTTCTAGTTCTCATCAACATGTATAGTATAATCACTCATACTGTACAGTACTGTGAGGGTTCTAGTTCTCATCAACATGTATAGTATAATCACTCATACTGTACAGTACTGTGAGGGTTCTAGTTCTCAACAACATGTATAGTATAATCACTCATACTGTACAGTACTGTGAGGGTTCTAGTTCTCATCAACATGTCTGGTATAATCACTCATACTGTACAGTACTGTGAGGGTTCTAGTTCTCATCAACATGTATAGTGTAATCACTCATACTGTACAGTACTGTGAGGGTTCTAGTTCTCATCAACATGTCTAGTATAATCACTCATACTGTACAGTACTGTGAGGGTTCTAGTTCTCATCAACATGTATAGTGTAATCACTCATACTGTACAGTACTGTGAGGGTTCTAGTTCTCATCAACATGTATAGTATAATCACTCATACTGTACAGTACTGTGAGGGTTCTAGTTCTCATCAACATGTATAGTATAATCACTCATACTGTACAGTACTGTGAGGGTTCTAGTTCTCATCAACATGTATAGTATAATCACTCATACTGTAAGGTACTGTGAGGGTTCTAGTTCTCATCAACATGTATAGTATAATCACTCATACTGTACAGTACTGTGAGGGTTCTAGTTCTCATCAACATGTATAGTATAATCACTCATACTGTACTGTACTGTGAGGGTTCTAGTTCTCATCAACATGTATAGTGTAATCCCTCATACTGTACAGTACTGTGAGGGTTCTAGTTCTCAACAACATGTATAGTATAATCACTCATACTGTACAGTACTGTGAGGGTTCTAGTTCTCATCAACATGTATAGTGTAATCACTCATACTGTACAGTACTGTGAGGGTTCTAGTTCTCATCAACATGTATAGTGTAATCACTCATACTGTACAGTACTGTGAGGGTTCTAGTTCTCATCAACATGTATAGTGTAATCACTCATACTGTACAGTACTGTGAGGGTTCTAGTTCTCATCAACATGTATAGTATAATCACTCATACTGTACAGTACTGTGAGGGTTCTAGTTCTCATCAACATGTATAGTATAATCACTCATACTGTACAGTACTGTGAGGGTTCTAGTTCTCATCAACATGTATAGTATAATCACTCATACTGTACAGTACTGTGAGGGTTCTAGTTCTCATCAACATGTATAGTATAATCACTCATACTGTACAGTACTGTGAGGGTTCTAGTTCTCATCAACATGTATAGTATAATCACTCATACTGTACTGTACTGTGAGGGTTCTAGTTCTCATCAACATGTATAGTATAATCACTCATACTGTACAGTACTGTGAGGGTTCTAGTTCTCATCAACATGTATAGTATAATCACTCATACTGTACAGTACTGTGAGGGTTCTAGTTCTCATCAACATGTCTAGTATAATCACTCATACTGTACAGTACTGTGAGGGTTCTAGTTCTCATCAACATGTATAGTATAATCACTCATACTGTACAGTACTGTGAGGGTTCTAGTTCTCATCAACATGTATAGTATAATCACTCATACTGTACTGTACTGTGAGGGTTCTAGTTCTCATCAACATGTATAGTATAATCACTCATACTGTACAGTACTGTGAGGGTTCTAGTTCTCATCAACATGTATAGTATAATCACTCATACTGTACAGTACTGTGAGGGTTCTAGTTCTCATCAACATGTATAGTATAATCACTCATACTGTACAGTACTGTGAGGGTTCTAGTTCTCATCAACATGTATAGTATAATCACTCATACTGTACAGTACTGTGAGTGTTCTAGTTCTCATCAACATGTATAGTATAATCACTCATACTGTACAGTACTGTGAGGGTTCTAGTTCTCATCAACATGTATAGTATAATCACTCATACTGTACAGTACTGTGAGGGTTCTAGTTCTCATCAACATGTATAGTGTAATCACTCATACTGTACAGTACTGTGAGGGTTCTAGTTCTCATCAACATGTATAGTGTAATCACTCATACTGTACAGTACTGTGAGGGTTCTAGTTCTCATCAACATGTATAGTGTAATCACTCATACTGTACAGTACTGTGAGGGTTCTAGTTCTCATCAACATGTATAGTGTAATCACTCATACTGTACAGTACTGTGAGGGTTCTAGTTCTCATCAACATGTATAGTGTAATCACTCATACTGTACAGTACTGTGAGGGTTCTAGTTCTCATCAACATGTATAGTGTAATCACTCATACTGTACAGTACTGTGAGGGTTCTAGTTCTCATCAACATGTATAGTGTAATCACTCATACTGTACAGTACTGTGAGGGTTCTAGTTCTCATCAACATGTATAGTGTAATCACTCATACTGTACAGTACTGTGAGGGTTCTAGTTCTCATCAACATGTATAGTGTAATCACTCATACTGTACAGTACTGTGAGGGTTCTAGTTCTCATCAACATGTATAGTATAATCACTCATACTGTACAGTACTGTGAGGGTTCTAGTTCTCATCAACATGTATAGTGTAATCACTCATACTGTACAGTACTGTGAGGGTTCTAGTTCTCATCAACATGTATAGTGTAATCACTCATACTGTACAGTACTGTGAGGGTTCTAGTTCTCATCAACATGTATAGTGTAATCACTCATACTGTACAGTACTGTGAGGGTTCTAGTTCTCATCAACATGTATAGTGTAATCACTCATACTGTACAGTACTGTGAGGGTTCTAGTTCTCATCAACATGTATAGTGTAATCACTCATACTGTACAGTACTGTGAGGGTTCTAGTTCTCAACAACATGTATAGTGTAATCACTCATACTGTACAGTACTGTGAGGGTTCTAGTTCTCATCAACATGTATAGTGTAATCACTCATACTGTACAGTACTGTGAGGGTTCTAGTTCTCATCAACATGTATAGTGTAATCACTCATACTGTACAGTACTGTGAGGGTTCTAGTTCTCATCAACATGTATAGTATAATCACTCATACTGTACAGTACTGTGAGGGTTCTAGTTCTCATCAACATGTATAGTGTAATCACTCATACTGTACAGTACTGTGAGGGTTCTAGTTCTCATCAACATGTATAGTGTAATCACTCATACTGTACAGTAGCTGTGAGGGTTCTAGTTCTCATTCAACATGTATAGTGTAATCCCTCATACTGTACAGTACTGTGAGGGTTCTAGTTCTCATCAACATGTATAGTGTAATCACTCATACTGTACAGTACTGTGAGGGTTCTAGTTCTCATCAACATGTATAGTGTAATCCCTCATACTGTACAGTACTGTGAGGGTTCTAGTTCTCATCAACATGTATAGTGTAATCCCTCATACTGTACAGTACTGTGAGGGTTCTAGTTCTCATCAACATGTATAGTGTAATCCCTCATACTGTACAGTACTGTGAGGGTTCTAGTTCTCATCAACATGTATAGTGTAATCACTCATACTGTACAGTACTGTGAGGGTTCTAGTTCTCATCAACATGTATAGTGTAATCACTCATACTGTACAGTACTGTGAGGGTTCTAGTTCTCATCAACATGTATAGTGTAATCACTCATACTGTACAGTACTGTGAGGGTTCTAGTTCTCATCAACATGTATAGTATAATCACTCATACTGTACAGTACTGTGAGGGTTCTAGTTCTCATCAACATGTATAGTATAATCACTCATACTGTACAGTACTGTGAGGGTTCTAGTTCTCATCAACATGTATAGTATAATCACTCATACTGTACAGTACTGTGAGGGTTCTAGTTCTCATCAACATGTATAGTATAATCACTCATACTGTACTGTACTGTGAGGGTTCTAGTTCTCATCAACATGTATAGTATAATCACTCATACTGTACAGTACTGTGAGGGTTCTAGTTCTCATCAACATGTCTAGTATAATCACTCATACTGTACAGTACTGTGAGGGTTCTAGTTCTCATCAACATGTATAGTATAATCACTCATACTGTACAGTACTGTGAGGGTTCTAGTTCTCATCAACATGTATAGTGTAATCACTCATACTGTACTGTACTGTGAGGGTTCTAGTTCTCATCAACATGTATAGTGTAATCACTCATACTGTACAGTACTGTGAGGGTTCTAGTTCTCATCAACATGTATAGTGTAATCACTCATACTGTACAGTACTGTGAGGGTTCTAGTTCTCATCAACATGTATAGTGTAATCACTCATACTGTACAGTACTGTGAGGGTTCTAGTTCTCATCAACATGTATAGTGTAATCACTCATACTGTACAGTACTGTGAGGGTTCTAGTTCTCATCAACATGTATAGTGTAATCACTCATACTGTACAGTACTGTGAGGGTTCTAGTTCTCATCAACATGTATAGTGTAATCACTCATACTGTACAGTACTGTGAGGGTTCTAGTTCTCATCAACATGTATAGTATAATCACTCATACTGTACAGTACTGTGAGGGTTCTAGTTCTCATCAACATGTATAGTATAATCACTCATACTGTACAGTACTGTGAGGGTTCTAGTTCTCATCAACATGTATAGTATAATCACTCATACTGTACAGTACTGTGAGTGTTCTAGTTCTCATCAACATGTATAGTATAATCACTCATACTGTACAGTACTGTGAGGGTTCTAGTTCTCATCAACATGTATAGTATAATCACTCATACTGTACTGTACTGTGAGGGTTCTAGTTCTCGTATAATCACTCATACTGTACTGTACTGTGAGGGTTCTAGTTCTCATCAACATGTATAGTATAATCACTCATACTGTACAGTACTGTGAGGGTTCTAGTTCTCATCAACATGTATAGTATAATCACTCATACTGTACAGTACTGTGAGGGTTCTAGTTCTCATCAACATGTCTAGTATAATCACTCATACTGTACAGTACTGTGAGGGTTCTAGTTCTCATCAACATGTATAGTATAATCACTCATACTGTACAGTACTGTGAGGGTTCTAGTTCTCATCAACATGTATAGTATAATCACTCATACTGTACTGTACTGTGAGGGTTCTAGTTCTCATCAACATGTATAGTATAATCACTCATACTGTACAGTACTGTGAGGGTTCTAGTTCTCATCAACATGTATAGTATAATCACTCATACTGTACAGTACTGTGAGGGTTCTAGTTCTCATCAACATGTATAGTGTAATCACTCATACTGTACAGTACTGTGAGGGTTCTAGTTCTCATCAACATGTATAGTGTAATCACTCATACTGTACAGTACTGTGAGGGTTCTAGTTCTCATCAACATGTATAGTGTAATCACTCATACTGTACAGTACTGTGAGGGTTCTAGTTCTCATCAACATGTATAGTGTAATCACTCATACTGTACAGTACTGTGAGGGTTCTAGTTCTCATCAACATGTATAGTGTAATCACTCATACTGTACAGTACTGTGAGGGTTCTAGTTCTCATCAACATGTATAGTGTAATCACTCATACTGTACAGTACTGTGAGGGTTCTAGTTCTCAACAACATGTATAGTGTAATCACTCATACTGTACAGTACTGTGAGGGTTCTAGTTCTCATCAACATGTATAGTGTAATCACTCATACTGTACAGTACTGTGAGGGTTCTAGTTCTCATCAACATGTATAGTGTAATCACTCATACTGTACAGTACTGTGAGGGTTCTAGTTCTCATCAACATGTATAGTGTAATCACTCATACTGTACAGTACTGTGAGGGTTCTAGTTCTCATCAACATGTATAGTATAATCACTCATACTGTACAGTACTGTGAGGGTTCTAGTTCTCAACAACATGTATAGTATAATCACTCATACTGTACAGTACTGTGAGGGTTCTAGTTCTCATCAACATGTATAGTGTAATCACTCATACTGTACAGTACTGTGAGGGTTCTAGTTCTCATCAACATGTATAGTATAATCAGTCATACTGTACAGTACTGTGAGGGTTCTAGTTCTCAACAACATGTATAGTATAATCAGTCATACTGTACAGTACTGTGAGGGTTCTAGTTCTCATCAACATGTATAGTATAATCACTCATACTGTACAGTACTGTGAGGGTTCTAGTTCTCAACAACATGTATAGTATAATCACTCATACTGTACAGTACTGTGAGGGTTCTAGTTCTCATCAACATGTATAGTATAATCACTCATACTGTACAGTACTGTGAGGGTTCTAGTTCTCATCAACATGTATAGTATAATCACTCATACTGTACAGTACTGTGAGGGTTCTAGTTCTCATCAACATGTATAGTATAATCACTCATACTGTACAGTACTGTGAGGGTTCTAGTTCTCAACAACATGTATAGTATAATCACTCATACTGTACAGTACTGTGAGGGTTCTAGTTCTCATCAACATGTCTGGTATAATCACTCATACTGTACAGTACTGTGAGGGTTCTAGTTCTCATCAACATGTATAGTGTAATCACTCATACTGTACAGTACTGTGAGGGTTCTAGTTCTCATCAACATGTCTAGTATAATCACTCATACTGTACAGTACTGTGAGGGTTCTAGTTCTCATCAACATGTATAGTGTAATCACTCATACTGTACAGTACTGTGAGGGTTCTAGTTCTCATCAACATGTATAGTATAATCACTCATACTGTACAGTACTGTGAGGGTTCTAGTTCTCATCAACATGTATAGTATAATCACTCATACTGTACAGTACTGTGAGGGTTCTAGTTCTCATCAACATGTATAGTATAATCACTCATACTGTAAGGTACTGTGAGGGTTCTAGTTCTCATCAACATGTATAGTATAATCACTCATACTGTACAGTACTGTGAGGGTTCTAGTTCTCATCAACATGTATAGTATAATCACTCATACTGTACTGTACTGTGAGGGTTCTAGTTCTCATCAACATGTATAGTGTAATCCCTCATACTGTACAGTACTGTGAGGGTTCTAGTTCTCAACAACATGTATAGTATAATCACTCATACTGTACAGTACTGTGAGGGTTCTAGTTCTCATCAACATGTATAGTGTAATCACTCATACTGTACAGTACTGTGAGGGTTCTAGTTCTCATCAACATGTATAGTGTAATCACTCATACTGTACAGTACTGTGAGGGTTCTAGTTCTCATCAACATGTATAGTGTAATCACTCATACTGTACAGTACTGTGAGGGTTCTAGTTCTCATCAACATGTATAGTATAATCACTCATACTGTACAGTACTGTGAGGGTTCTAGTTCTCATCAACATGTATAGTATAATCACTCATACTGTACAGTACTGTGAGGGTTCTAGTTCTCATCAACATGTATAGTATAATCACTCATACTGTACAGTACTGTGAGGGTTCTAGTTCTCATCAACATGTATAGTATAATCACTCATACTGTACAGTACTGTGAGGGTTCTAGTTCTCATCAACATGTATAGTATAATCACTCATACTGTACAGTACTGTGAGGGTTCTAGTTCTCATCAACATGTATAGTATAATCACTCATACTGTACAGTACTGTGAGGGTTCTAGTTCTCATCAACATGTATAGTATAATCACTCATACTGTACAGTACTGTGAGGGTTCTAGTTCTCATCAACATGTATAGTATAATCACTCATACTGTACAGTACTGTGAGGGTTCTAGTTCTCATCAACATGTATAGTATAATCACTCATACTGTACAGTACTGTGAGGGTTCTAGTTCTCATCAACATGTATAGTATAATCACTCATACTGTACAGTACTGTGAGGGTTCTAGTTCTCATCAACATGTATAGTATAATCACTCATACTGTACAGTACTGTGAGGGTTCTAGTTCTCATCAACATGTATAGTATAATCACTCATACTGTACAGTACTGTGAGGGTTCTAGTTCTCATCAACATGTATAGTATAATCACTCATACTGTACAGTACTGTGAGGGTTCTAGTTCTCATCAACATGTATAGTATAATCACTCATACTGTACAGTACTGTGAGTGTTCTAGTTCTCATCAACATGTATAGTATAATCACTCATACTGTACAGTACTGTGAGGGTTCTAGTTCTCATCAACATGTATAGTATAATCACTCATACTGTACAGTACTGTGAGGGTTCTAGTTCTCATCAACATGTATAGTATAATCACTCATACTGTACAGTACTGTGAGGGTTCTAGTTCTCATCAACATGTATAGTATAATCACTCATACTGTACAGTACTGTGAGGGTTCTAGTTCTCATCAACATGTATAGTGTAATCACTCATACTGTACAGTACTGTGAGGGTTCTAGTTCTCATCAACATGTATAGTGTAATCACTCATACTGTACAGTACTGTGAGTGTTCTAGTTCTCAACAACATGTATAGTGTAATCACTCATACTGTACAGTACTGTGAGGGTTCTAGTTCTCATCAACATGTATAGTGTAATCACTCATACTGTACAGTACTGTGAGGGTTCTAGTTCTCATCAACATGTATAGTGTAATCACTCATACTGTACAGTACTGTGAGTGTTCTAGTTCTCAATCAACATGTATAGTGTAATCACTCATACTGTACAGTACTGTGAGGGTTCTAGTTCTCATCAACATGTATAGTGTAATCACTCATACTGTACAGTACTGTGAGGGTTCTAGTTCTCATCAACATGTATAGTGTAATCACTCATACTGTACAGTACTGTGAGGGTTCTAGTTCTCAACAACATGTATAGTGTAATCACTCATACTGTACAGTACTGTGAGGGTTCTAGTTCTCATCAACATGTATAGTGTAATCACTCATACTGTACAGTACTGTGAGGGTTCTAGTTCTCATCAACATGTATAGTATAATCACTCATACTGTACAGTACTGTGAGGGTTCTAGTTCTCAACAACATGTATAGTATAATCACTCATACTGTACAGTACTGTGAGGGTTCTAGTTCTCATCAACATGTATAGTATAATCACTCATACTGTACAGTACTGTGAGGGTTCTAGTTCTCAACAACATGTATAGTATAATCACTCATACTGTACAGTACTGTGAGGGTTCTAGTTCTCATCAACATGTATAGTATAATCACTCATACTGTACAGTACTGTGAGGGTTCTAGTTCTCATCAACATGTATAGTATAATCACTCATACTGTACAGTACTGTGAGGGTTCTAGTTCTCATCAACATGTATAGTATAATCACTCATACTGTACAGTACTGTGAGGGTTCTAGTTCTCAACAACATGTATAGTATAATCACTCATACTGTACAGTACTGTGAGGGTTCTAGTTCTCATCAACATGTCTGGTATAATCACTCATACTGTACAGTACTGTGAGGGTTCTAGTTCTCATCAACATGTATAGTGTAATCACTCATACTGTACATTACTGTGAGGGTTCTAGTTCTCATCAACATGTATAGTATAATCACTCATACTGTACAGTACTGTGAGGGTTCTAGTTCTCATCAACATGTATAGTATAATCACTCATACTGTACAGTACTGTGAGGGTTCTAGTTCTCATCAACATGTATAGTATAATCACTCATACTGTACAGTACTGTGAGGGTTCTAGTTCTCATCAACATGTATAGTATAATCACTCATACTGTACAGTACTGTGAGGGTTCTAGTTCTCAACAACATGTATGGTATAATCACTCATACTGTACAGTACTGTGAGGGTTCTAGTTCTCATCAACATGTCTGGTATAATCACTCATACTGTACAGTACTGTGAGGGTTCTAGTTCTCATCAACATGTCTAGTATAATCACTCATACTGTACAGTACTGTGAGGGTTCTAGTTCTCATCAACATGTATAGTGTAATCACTCATACTGTACAGTACTGTGAGGGTTCTAGTTCTCATCAACATGTATAGTATAATCACTCATACTGTACAGTACTGTGAGGGTTCTAGTTCTCATCAACATGTATAGTATAATCACTCATACTGTACAGTACTGTGAGGGTTCTAGTTCTCATCAACATGTATAGTATAATTACTCATACTGTACAGTACTGTGAGGGTTCTAGTTCTCATCAACATGTATAGTATAATCACTCATACTGTACAGTACTGTGAGGGTTCTAGTTCTCATCAACATGTATAGTATAATCACTCATACTGTACGGTACTGTGAGGGTTCTAGTTCTCATCAACATGTATAGTGTAATCACTCATACTGTAAGGTACTGTGAGGGTTCTAGTGCTCATCAACATGTATAGTATAATCACTCATACTGTACAGTACTGTGAGGGTTCTAGTTCTCATCAACATGTATAGTATAATCACTCATACTGTACTGTACTGTGAGGGTTCTAGTTCTCATCAACATGTATAGTGTAATCCCTCATACTGTACAGTACTGTGAGGGTTCTAGTTCTCAACAACATGTATAGTATAATCACTCATACTGTACAGTACTGTGAGGGTTCTAGTTCTCATCAACATGTATAGTATAATCACTCATACTGTACAGTACTGTGAGGGTTCTAGTTCTCATCAACATGTATAGTGTAATCACTCATACTGTACAGTACTGTGAGGGTTCTAGTTCTCATCAACATGTATAGTATAATCACTCACTCATACTGTACAGTACTGTGAGGGTTCTAGTTCTCATCAACATGTATAGTATAATCACTCATACTGTACAGTACTGTGAGGGTTCTAGTTCTCATCAACATGTGTAGTATAATCACTCATACTGTACAGTACTGTGAGGGTTCTAGTTCTCATCAACATGTGTAGTATAATCCCTCATACTGTACTGTACTGTGAGGGTTCTAGTTCTCATCAACATGTGTAGTATAATCACTGATACTGTACTGTACTGTGAGGGTTCTAGTTCTCATCAACATGTATAGTGTAATCACTCATACTGTACAGTACTGTGAGGGTTCTAGTTCTCATCAACATGTATAGTATAATCACTCATACTGTACAGTACTGTGAGGGTTCTAGTTCTCATCAACATGTATAGTGTAATCACTCATACTGTACAGTACTGTGAGGGTTCTAGTTCTCATCAACATGTATAGTATAATCACTCATACTGTACAGTACTGTGAGGGTTCTAGTTCTCATCAACATGTATAGTATAATCACTCATACTGTACAGTACTGTGAGGGTTCTAGTTCTCATCAACATGTATAGTGTAATCACTCATACTGTACAGTACTGTGAGGGTTCTAGTTCTCATCAACATGTATAGTATAATCACTCATACTGTACAGTACTGTGAGGGTTCTAGTTCTCATCAACATGTATAGTATAATCACTCATACTGTACAGTACTGTGAGGGTTCTAGTTCTCATCAACATGTATAGTATAATCCCTCATACTGTACAGTACTGTGAGGGTTCTAGTTCTCCCTCTCTCCTGCATTTGGCCACAAGTTCTCATCAACATCACATGTTATGTCTTCTCTGGTGATGCATCTTGGAAAGTATCTTCTGGAATGTCTAATCCAACCCTGGCAGTCTTCAGGAGAAGTGTCTCCACACCCTGGCAGTCTTCAGGAGAAGTGTCTCCACACCCTGGCAGTCTTCAGGAGAAGTGTCTCCACACCCTGGCAGTCTTCAGGAGAAGTGTCTCCACACCCTGGCAGTCTTCAGAAGAAGTGTCTCCACACCCCACATTCATGGAATCCAGTAAGGACATCTGGTCATGTGGATGGTGGTCATAAACCTTCCACCTCCACGCAGAGAGAAACTCCTCTATGGGGTTTAGGAAGGGGGAGTATGGAGGCAGGAATAGTACTGACATCCTGGGATGTGCAGCAAACCAGTCTGACTGCAGCAGAGTGGTGGAATGCCACATTATCCCACACAACAACGAAGGTAGGGGAATTTTTTGCCCCTCACTCCTCCGCTGGCACAAGTCGATTATGCAGGTCATCCAGAAAAGAAATGAGCTACTCTGTATTGTAGGGGCCAATGAGTAGTTTGTGTAACAGCAAACCATCATTGGACAGTTCTGCACACATTTGTGATGTTAGCTCTTCTGGCCTGGGACATCCACGGTTGCTCTCTGTCCAATCACATTTCTCCCCCTGCGGCGTGTTTTTGCCAGATTGAATCCAGCTTCATCCACAAAGATGAATGTATGTGCAGTTTGCCTGGCTTCTCCATTACTCTGTAAAATACAGTAAATCCACAGTTTTACAGTACTTTACATTATGCATAGTTGTGTATGTACCCTGTTTGGTTATTTAACAGACACCTTACCTGGACATATTGATACCGGAGTTCATTCACAAGTTCACCGTTTCTCTCAAAGGGTACAGTGTACAACTGCTTCATCCTTATTTTATGTTTCTCTAGGACTCTGGCAATTGTCGTTGTGCTGACCGTATTCACATTCCCAAAAGTGATATTGTCTGCCAGCACTATGTCCTGAATTTCCTGCAGTTTTAATGCACTGTTGCCAATTACCATGTCAACAATGGCAATTTCCTGCGCATCTGATAATATTCTGCCTCTCCTTCCTGTGGGAGGCAAACTTTGGATCCTACTGAAAAACACAAAACAATCAATATATTTCAAAATGTCAGTACATGTAAAAAGGTGAACATACTGTATTGTACTGTAATATGTAGTTCAATTATCATTGAAGGATGCACATCTCACCTGTTGTTTTGCCGGAAAAGTCGTACTATTGATGCATCTATTGAACGCTGCAGATTTGGCTGCATCCTTAAACCGGCCTCTCTCAGAGAGACCATGGTTTACAACATGGTCAATAATTGTGGCCCTTATCTCATCAGAGACCACCGCTCTTGGTCTTCCTCTCCTTTGTCCTCCACACATTCTCCCTCTCCCTGACACTGCCCCACCAACCTGTCTTCCTTGATCCATGTTTCCAAACTAAATCATTCCGATGCCGTCCTCTTTTGTCTGTTTGGTAACGAGACTAAAAACAGGACACTTGGGTAGGTCATTCAGCTGAAATTGTGTTTGGAATGATTAAATATTCTGCTGAGATTTTCTATATGTTTCAATCTGGTTACTGCAGAAATGCATGACATGTGCCATCATTCTGTTTTGAATGTGTTTTTAACAGTTTTGGAAACAGTGTGTCAGCATTTGGAAACATGTGCTGCAAATATATCGTTTTGCAGGTGGTGGAGTATGAATTAGAAAAGAGTTCATGGATTTCGGAGAATGTGGTCATTGAATGCATTTTGTGTGAAAGCAATGAAAAATCATTCACAGTTTGGTCCACATACACTTCTGTTTCGCTTGACTGTGTGAAGAGTTTTGACAATGTGACTTCAGTTTTGACCAATGCATGTTAGCAATTGAAAAAAACTCACAGTATTGCACTTTTCATGTAGGCTACTTTTGGCCAGCTAATAGCCTAACCACTGATCAATCCACATTACGGACTAATATCACCCTTAACAGATTATGGACGAAATCACCCTTAGGGCTCCTGAGTGGCGCAGCGGTCTAAGGCACTGCATCTCAGTGCTAGAGGCATCACTACAGACCTTGGTTTGATTCCAGGCTGTATCACAACTGGCCATGATTGGGAGTCCCGTAGGGCAGCGCACAATTGGCCCAATGTCGTCTGGGTTAGGGTTTGGCAGGGGTAGGTTGTCATTGTAAATAAGAATTTCTTAATTGACTTGCCTAGTTAAATAAAGTTGAAATGAAATAGTTCAGATCCGGTTGCTACAGGATTATTTTGCTGTGACGATATAGGTCAAAATAAGATCCTACATATATAGGCATACAGTATCACTGTGCTGTACCTGTTTTTGGGAGCTAGTAAACTCACCCCACATAGGTGATACTGGGCAAGCTGTGTGTGTGTGTGTGTGTGTGTGTGTGTGTGTGTGTGTGTGTGTGTGTGTGTGTGTGTGTGTGTGTGTGTGTGTGTGTGTGTGTGTGTGTGTGTGTGTGTGTGTGTGTGTGTGTCTGCATGAGTGTGAGGTGGTGGGGAGAGGTTATGGGCGGGGTCAGGCGGCTCCATTAATCAAAAAGAAGGACACCACGTCGTCCCTGACAACACACACGTCTGTCGTTCACCCATTTGCCTCCTATAGGACGGCTTTACGAGCATCAGGGAGGAGGAGGGGGAGCCAGCTTTATTAATCAAGCATTCTGATTAATTGTTATGAAGTGTCACCCATAAATTTCTTCTTTGGATTTAATAATCCTGGAGGAAGATTTAACAATCTCCCCCGCGATTTGGAGTTTTATTGAAGGCTAGGCGATGAGAGGGAGGCAGCGGTGACACAAATAGCTTCTCAGCGGACAGTCCTTCTCGGCTTGACAGTTATGAAATACAATTATCAGTTAGATCTGCTTAAGAATTCATCAGTGGCGCCCCTGCCTTTCCAAGGAGAGTGGAGGAGGGAAAGATTCCTACATACAAAGGAAGTCTTAACTGATAATACGTTAAGACATCTCCCTCTCCCCCCACAGTCCTTAAACTAATTGGCGGTGCAGTGCACGTGTCAATATCTTTCCATTTTTTTGTATCTGGGCTTGTTAAGTTGCTGTTAAG
Organism: Salmo trutta; assembly: GCF_901001165.1. Lineage (NCBI taxonomy): Eukaryota > Metazoa > Chordata > Actinopteri > Salmoniformes > Salmonidae > Salmo > Salmo trutta. Next base: position 29,700,707 of record NC_042992.1, on the reverse strand, counting down.
ATATGTATTTGTGACTTTGAATGGATTCCCGTGCATTATATTAAAGCATAAATTGTTCGGTAGTCAGCTAAAATGGCGAATGACACGTTGAAAGCAAATCAGCAGGATGGGCGCCATTTGTTTGAAATGTATTTCTTCTGCTTTCCATTAAGGTCAATAATAGTTATTCATCTTGCAGTGCAAGGGAAATATACTGTCATCGAATCATGGAATGCTCTGTCAGGTCTCGAGGTGACAAAATCATGAAACACAAATGCTTTCAATCAATTTCTATGTAATTGCGATTTTGAAATGTATTTAATAATGCCACTATGTGGGTTGACAGTATGCATGCAATTATCATTCTGTTCATATTATTATACAGTTTTGTTGTGTTTTGCATGTTTGGTGTGCATACTTTGTGTACATGTATTTGAGGCCCAAAGAACCAGGCCTGACACTCATTGATGAGTTACTGAACAATACATTCAGATTTATTAGCACCACTGATCAATCTGATTGATTGTTATGAGCCAAGGAGCTGCAAAATATTCATTTTGAGTGCCCTGAGAATTAAGTTGTTCCAAGCCTATAGCCCAGTGTATCCAAAGCCTTATCTGAATAGGGGTGGCGAGGTATAACTCCAATGGGGAAACATGAGGTGAGAATGGTTGAGAACCTTTGCTTCGATTTGGGCTAAGGCTTAGTTTAGCCAAAGCCATACCAAAGTCCATCAGCCATAAACGATTCTAGTCTATGTTCCCCCTCTTTACGGCATCTATCTATGAACAGTTTATTTCCAAAACACTATCCACCAATTTCGCACTTTAGTTTTTTTCCATCAGAAATCATTGCTTATGGGTAACTTCATGTGTGTGTAAAATATTACTGTATTCTAATTCATAGATTTGAGATGTGTATGAAAATGTCAATTTTGGGGGGGAAAACATTACAAATCCATTGTTTAGCTGGAGGGGAATGTTCGTATCATGTATATTTGACTGTGATATGTGGTTGTCTCATCTAGCTATCTTAAGACAATGCCCTTGGATAAGAGTGTGTGATAAATGTAAATGTTTTACATACAGATCTCATTATTGTACTGAATTATTACGAAACATTTTAATATTGATGACACATGTATCATTTGTACATTTCTTGATTGAAAATGTAGTATTTGTTACAGTTGACATTGTAAAACCTAGCAGTACTACTTATTTATCTGAGACTGAGAGATATATAGCAAATGTGCAAAAACAAAAAATAACATGATTGTCTCGCAAATGAAATCATCAAGTGATAGATTTTAAACAAATGTCATTAAACAACCCCATACCATGATTAGATACACACCAATCTATTTGATCATTTCTTTAATAAACAATAAAAGCTCATTTACCAGCATTTCAGAAAATGGATATATAGCGTTTTGGAATGAAACTCTTCATATCTCGCCAGTATATATATACACACACACATCATAGCCTTAGCCTAGCTAAATCAAATATCTTATAGGCTAACCCATCATAGACAGCAATAGTCCTACACCAGTCTTGCCTGGCTCTAGTGCCTTCGGAAAGTATTCAGACCCCTTGACTTTTTCCACATTTTGTTACAGCCTTATTCTAAAATGCATTAAATAGTTTGTTCCCCTCATCAATCTACACACAATACCCCATAATGACAAAGCAAAAACAAGTTTAGAAATTTTAGCAAATTTATTCAAAACAAAACACTGAAATATCACATTTAACATAAGTATTCAGACCCTTTACTCAGTACTTTGTTGAAGCAGCTTTGGCAGTGATTACAGCCTCGAGTCATCTTGGGTATGACGCTATAAGCTTAGCACACCTGTATTTGGTGAGTTACTCCCATTCTTCTCTGCAGATCCTCACAAGCTCTGTCATGTTGAATGGTGAGCGTTGCTGCATAGCTATTTTCAGCTCTCTCCAGAGATGTTCGATCAGGTTCAAATCCAGGATCTAGATGGGTTACTCAAAGACATTCAGTCACTCCTGCGTTGTCTTCGCTGTGTGCTTAGGGTCATTGTCCTGTTGGAAGGTGAACCTTCACTCAGTATGAGGTCCTGAGCGCTCTGGAGCAGGTTTTCATCAAGGGTCTCTGTACTTTGCTCCGTTCATCGTTGCCTCGATCCTGACTAGTCTCCCAGTCCCTGCCGCTGAAAAACATCCCCACAGCATGATGCTGCAACCAACATGCTTCACTGTAGGGATGGTGCCAGGTTTCCTCCAGACGTGACGCATGGCGTTCGGGCCAAAGATTTCAATCAGACCAGAGAATCTTGTTTCATTCTGTTCTGAGAGTCTTTAGGTCCCTTTTGGCAAACTCCATATGGGCTGTCATGTGCCATTTAATGAGGAGTGGCGCCCATCTGGCCACACTACCATAAAGTCCTGATTGGTGGAGTGTTGCAGAGATGGTTGGCCTTCTAGAAGGTTCTCCCATCTCCACATAGGAACTCTGGAGCTCTTTCAGAGTGACCATCAGGTTCTTGGTCACCTCCCTGACCAAGGCCCTTCTGCCCTGATTGCTCAGTTTGGCCGGGTGGCCAACTCTAGGAAGAGTCTTGGTGGTTCCAAACTTCTTCCATTTAAGAATGATGGAGGCCACTGTGTTCTTGGGGACCTTTAATACTGCAGAAATGTGTTGGTACTCTTCCACAGAGATGTGCCTCGACACAGTCCTGTCTCGGAGCGCTACAGACAATTCCTTCGACCTCATGGCTTGGTTTTTGCTCTGACGTGCACTGTCAATTGGGGGACCTTATATAGACAGGTGTGTGCCTTTCCAAATCATGTCCAATCAATTGAATTTACCACAGGTGGACTCTAATCAAGATGTAGAAACATCTCAAGGATGATCAATGGAAACAGGATGCACCTGAGCTCAATATGTAAATAAGGTATTTCTGCATTTTATTTGTAATAAATTAGCAAAACTTTCTAAAAAACAGTTTTTGCTTTGTCATTATGGGGTATTGTGTGTAGATTGCTGAGTTTTTTATTTTTTAAATCCATTTTAGAATAAGGATGTAACGTAACAAAATGTGGAAAAAGTCACAGGGTCTGAATACTTTCAGAAGGCACTGTGTATATATCTCTCCACTGTAAACTATACATCATACCCTTTGCCTAGCTAAATAAAAATAACATCATATCACCCATCTTAGTACCACCCCCCCCCCCCCCCCCCCCCCCCACACACACACACACACACACACTATCCCATCCCCTGTCTTGTCTGCCCCAGTGGTCAAGGACACCCATATCAGCAGGTGTCAAGGGATGCCCCATCCATCAGAGGGGAGTATGGGTAATGGAAACACCCCGTGACAATGATCATCAGCATTGCAAACAATGGCCCATAAACATCCTCTGACAAGTGGTCAACGCAGAGGGAGAGAGGGAGGGAGGGAGGAGAGAGTATATGTGTCTGTTTGTTTGATAGAGATCAGAGAGAAAGAGAGAGAGAATGTATGTGTGTGTGACTGGAGGCTGCTGAGGGGAGGATGGCTCATAATAATGTCTGGAATGGAGTAAATGGAATGGCATTATTACATGAAAACCATGTGTTTGAACCATTCCATTTACTCCATTCCAGGCATTATTATGAGCCATCCTCCCCTCAGCAGCCTCCATTGGTGTGTGAGTTTGTGTGTGAGAGAGCGAGAGGGATTGCGAAAGGGATTGCGTGAGCGTGTTGCTGTGTGTGTGTTTGAGACAGAGCGACAGATGATAGTGAGTACGGGCGTCGCCAGGAAAAGACGGAAAGGGAAATAAATATTGAAGTAGACACCCAGACACAGTTGGATAGGGAGGGAGGATGAATTCATTCCTAATCAAAATAACTACTTTCACCGAAGCACCCAACAAAACAACACGTTCTCTCAAAGCTCTCTCTGTTCTGTTCTCTTTCTTTAGGTTTTATTCAGGAGGATCCAGCACCACGCTTTTATCATTTTTTTTAAACGAATTTCAGTTTGAAAATGGTGTTCGCTATATCTCTAAAACCTAAAATGCAAAAATCTAGGCAATAGTTCTTTTTGTTCTCCCACTCCCCCTATTTGGGCATCAGCAAATGATGCCCAATTAGGTGAAAGCTGAGTATTTCAAAGTAAGAAGGAAGTGTGTTTTTATTCGTTAAGTAGAGCTGTTGTTTTTTCTCCAGTCCAATTTTTTGTCAGCTGTTTTCTAATACCCCCAACCACCAGAAATTTAATTAGCCAACATTTGTCTCGGCTTTCCTCTGCTCTCTCTGTTTATCCAAAACGTCAGGAGTGACACTGGCCAATTAGTGCAGTGAAATTGTTTAGCCCTCCGCTGCGCTCTGCACTGGAAAACCTAAGTGGGATATTTGCTCTGAACACATGAGACACATGGGAAGGATGGCTACAAACAAAAAAAAACAATACAGGGAGGTGTCATTTTGCCTGAATTTAAATGTTCCTCCTTTTTTTTTTTTACTTACTCTCAGGCTGAATGCAAGCTTGACTGTGGATGCTTTGCATTGTGGTGAACGTTGAGGAACAAGTCCTTTTTACCTTTCATTGTGATTCTTTATGTTGTGTGTATATAGCAAACTGCCAAAATAGGTTCACTCGTTTTCTAGCTGTATCTAGGAATCCAATAAATGAATTCAAGAAGAGGATTCGGTAATTGGCTTGGATGTGCTACTAATGATGTTCTGGAATACAAATAAATGATGATCATTTATTGTTGCTGAAGTTTTAGATCAATTGTGTTTTTTTCATACAGTTCTATCTTAAAGAAAAAAATCCACGCAAAACCACTCATTCCTAAAGTTGACAGTGTTACATAACACTAGTATGTGAGAATAATGTTTTTGGTGAACAAATGTTTCATTTTGTCGTTATAATAAGGTTGGAAGCAATGTGAAATGTGAAAATCGTTGTGGAAATCTGTTGCATCTCAAGTCGACTACAAAACCAACAATACAATGCTCTCTCTATGAGCTGGCTGGCTAGCTAGCTAGCAAATGTAGCTACACACAATCATACCAAAGTCAATAGCATCATGTGAAGTAGCTAGTGAGCTGTAGAATTGCCTAAACAAGCTGCACTATCAATTAAGGAGTCTACAATCTCACCATGTTCAACCTGCAGATCGATGTGCCTCAAAGACATTCGTAATGGTGCCATGCAATGCACCCTGGACTGAAGAAGCAGACAAATAGGAGAATTGTGTTAGACCCTCTGATAAATTGCACATTTCTCGAGGTATGAATATCGGAAAAAAATATGACAAGCTCTTGCGTTAATGACATCAGCCAGTATTTAAATCTGACATGTATGATAGACATTTTCGCGATATAAAAGTTGTATTCCTATTAACTTCCAGTGTAGTGACAGCGGCTTTATCATAATGCTATGTCATCATGGCAGAATTTCTGAATGCTTGAACGGCAATAGCTCAGATACACATGAAAACATGAAATGACCCACATCGCTCAGAGATGCACAAAAAAAAAATGGGTGAATCTTTAATTTAAGCGCAAAGGAAAAAAGCAAACGGCTATCATTAATGGTGTATTTTAAATTAACACAGCCATTAAGAGCGTCTTCAAAACATCTTTGGAGGCTGTTGTTAAGGGCAAATGACATCTCCCACATTTTTCGAGTGGCTACATGATTGATGTGCTGAATTGCGACGTGCGTTTTGATGCTTTGAAGGCTGGAGATTTTTGAAGTTTATGATTGTGAAGTGCCAGCATATGCTTAGCGAGATAAGTCCTTTGACACACAGACATCACAGCGAGGGAATCTATTGGAGTTGCTTCCTCAAGTGTCCACGGCGAGTGCTTTTCAAGAACGTTTACTGACTGTCACGGCCGCGTGCCATTTCTTAAAACCGATACTTACACACACACATGGACATCTCGTTCACACACAGAAAGAGAGACAGGCGGAGACAGCTGTCATATAAAAAAGAACACATGCATGAGAAACTTAATTCAATTGAAAAAAAAACTGAAAAGTAAGTACTAAATGGGCTGCTCTATTCAATCAATCAGACTTCCTAAAGACAATCCATCTGCTACATGAATACATATTTAGATTGATTTAATACATTTAACAATGTTTACTTTGATCAAATGAAACAGTCTTCGCTAGTCATGTTTCAAACATATTCCTTATTGCACTAGAACTACTGTAACTTGTTCTTGTCCATAGAGGCATTTTAGCTGAACAAGGCCCACACCCTGCTTGGCTCTCTGACTTGAATGGAAATAATACAGCAACCGAAACAAAGAAGCTTCAACTCTCTGTGCAAGTTTATTCCTGTACGGCCAACCCATGATGTAAACCATTGTACACCACAACTCACGCACACACATACTTTGCCAAAGCCATCTGATTGTGTTGTGTCTACAGTATGTCTTTTTTCCTCTGTGGTGGATAGAGGACGGGGAAAAGGTTGGACTCTGGACTGTGCAAGGAGAAAAGTCATGGGACAAAAAAGGGCAAGACAAAAACGTGGCGTAGATCGAAACACAACAGACATAAGGAGAGTTTTACCATAGAACTTGAATCTAATCATTCAAATTATATGGTTGTAACAGGATCTGAACATCACATTATCCATAAAAAGATGTTAATAATATTAAATAAATTAATAAATGGGCAAAGTGCTATATCCCTACTGTTGCAATTTCCTGTCAGCCATTTTGTTTTGTTTTAGTGTACGTTTGAACAATGACAACGAGTGGTGAAGTCATGCTGAGAACAAAAAAGATACAAAAGCTTACAATAAGAACAGCATGCGACTGCATAGTCTTTAATATTGGCGGAGAACTACGCCCCTTGGCGACAGGAGACACCTCCATCAGGCATTGGAGGCCCCTCGGCTTTTAGCTCGAGGCACAACATTGCATTTTAGTCATTTAGCAGACACTCTTATCCAGAGGGACTTACAGTAGTGAGTGCATTCATTTTCATAATGGTCCCCATGGGAATCAAACCCACAACCATGGTGTTGCAAGTGCCATGCGCTACCAACTGAGCCACACGGGACCATCAACATCACTCAACTCATGTCTCGATGAGGGGCTAATACAGGGCACTCATAGTCAACAAGAATAACGTTATTGTTTATGTAAGGACACAGTGTATTTTTATATATATATAGGGGAAGGAGTCACAGCTCAATAGAAACAATGACGGAATACATGGGGGGAAATACCAGAGGTGGGACCAAGTCATTGTTTTACAAGTCACAAGTAAGTCTCAAGTCTTAGCACTCAAGTCCCAAGTCAAGTCCCAAGTCAAGACAGGCAAGTCCGAGTCAATTCATATTTTTAACAAGAGTAATAGTATATTACATTCACGCAAATCATGAATGCTTTTAAAAATATCTATATTTATTACTTTCCAAATAAACGTTATATTTCCATGGAAATACATGGGTAGCCATGAGAAAGACCTCCCCCCCACCAATAGTGATAGACTATCGAGGATTGCTATGGGGCGCAATCGGGCGATGTAGGCTTGTACACAATCGCCCAACCTACACACACACACACTGTGTGGCTGCTGTCCGATTCAAACTGTAATCCTTTAAATGAAGAGTTGATGCGTTGCACACTTTTTTTAATAGCATCATTTTTAACAGATAACAGTTGTAGGGTTTTCTGTTGGCAAATCTATTAATGAATCCTCTTCCAACTGAACTGAAGCCCACTGAGCTAAAGCCTAGGCATTAGCTTGAGGAGCTAACTCAAATCCTAAATTCTCACGCAAGATTATTCCTCACGCAAGCCTAGTTCACTGAACCAACGTCGTTACACCAATAGCAGCATCAGGGATATTAATTGACTGCGAATTGAAGTTGAACAAAAAGAATCCCATCGACTTTGACATGAATTCTGGTCACAATGGAAAACGACTAACCCAAAAAGAAATTGAAGGCAGGTGGTGGTTGGGCTATGACATGCATACACACACGAACCAACACACACAAACACACACACCGAAGGGTTAAGCATGTGACCAGCTCGCTCCGGTCCGAGACTCGTTCCACCGTTACAGAGTGTTGACTGTTGACACTGACGCAAGGAGAAAACAAAAATGTCTGAGGGTAAAAAAAATGAAGGCTGCAGAAAAACCACATCATCATCCACCTCTCTGACTTTCTGTAGGGCTTGACCTTACCAGACTGCTGGCTTGTCAGAGGTAGTGTGGAGGGACAGTGGCCTAATCAGGCAGAAGGTCGGTCTGGCAGGCGTTAGCCTGCATCAGCCTGTGAGTATATGCTTGGCCTGAACCTGAGCCATACATCGTAGGGGAAACCATTATGGCCTAATGCAAACCGTATGGAAACACATGTCTAACATTAAAGAAACGTTTTATTTGCTGGATCTCTACCACCCTTCCTAAATGACTATGTCCCCTATATACAGCGCCTTCAGAAACGTTTCACACCCCTTGACTTTTTCCACATTTTGTTGCGTTAGAAATTGGAATAAAAATGTAATTATTATTTTTTTCAACAATCTGCACAAAATACTCTGTAATGTCAAGGTGTAAGAAAAATGTTACATTTTTTAAAGATGAATGAAAAATATATCTTGATTATATATCTTGACTAATATATCTTGATTAGATAAATATTCAACCTGCTGAGTCAATATATATACAGCGAGTCTTTTTAGGTAAATGTCTTTAGGTAAGTCTCAAGTTGGTTGTCATTGCTAGACAGACATTTTTAAGACTTGACATAGATTTTCAGGAACATTCAATGTCGTCTTGGTAAGCAGCTCCAGCATAGCTGTGACCTTGAGTTTTAGGTTATTATCTTGCTGTAAGGTGAATTTGTCTCCCAGTGTCTGTTGGAAAGCAGACTGAACCAGGTTTTCCTCCAGGATTTAGCCTGTGCTTAGCTCTATTCCGTTTCTTTTTATCCCCCCCAAAATATCCATAACATGATGCAGCCACCACCATGCTTTAAAATATGAAGATTGGTGCTCAGTGATGTGTTGTGTTGGATTTGCCCCAAACATAGTGCTTTGTATTCAGAACAAAAAGTACATTTCTTTGACACATTTTTTTGCAGTATTACTTTAGTGCCTTACTTGCAAAAAGAATGCATGTTTTAGAATATTTTATTCTGTATAGACTTCCTTTGTTTCACTCTGTCATTTACAGTAGGTTAATATTGTCTAGTAACTACAATGCTGTTGATCCATACTTAGTTTTCTCCTATCACAGCCAGTAAACTCTATAACTGTTATAAAATTACCATTGGCCTCATTGTGAAATCCTTTCTCTGAGTTAAGAAGGATGCCTGTATTTTTGTGACTGGGTGTATTGATACACCATCCAAAATGTAATGAATAACTTCACCATGCTCAAAGGGATATTCAGTGCCTGCTTTTTTAATTTTTACACATCTAGCAATGTGTGCCCTTCTTTGTGAGACATTGGAAAACCTCCCTGGTCATTGTGATTGAATGTGTGTTTGAAATTCACTGCTTGACTGAGGGACCTTACAGATAAACACTATTATTGCACTCAGAATCCATGCAACTTATATCTGTGACTTGGTTTATGTGACTTGGTAAGCAAGTGTTAACTACTGAATGTATTTAGGCTTGCCATAACAAAGGAGTTGAATACTTATTGACTCAAGACATTTCAGTTTCACATTTTTTTATTAATTTGTAAACCTTTCTAAAAACAGAATTCCACTTTTACATTGTAGGGTATTGTATGTAGATCAGTGGCACAAAATCTAAATTTAATCCATTTTAAATGCAAGCTGTAACACAACAAAATGTGGAAAAAGTCAAAGGGTGTGAATACTTTCTGAAAGCAGTGCATATTCTTCAGAGGTCATAGGAGATTTGTTTTGTATGGGTCTGCTTTGAAATTCAACGAACCTGCAGAACATCTAGGTCATATTTTACACGTTCAACTTTTTTCTCTCCCTCGTTTAATTTCGATCGGAACGTGCGAGTCAAATTCAGAGGCGGTCTCTGAGGATGTGAAATACCATTAGAACAGTATTATAAAAATATTATTGACCTTTGCGATACTGTGCTACTGGATGTCCAGCATCGGCTCTCATTGGGTTCACGCGGCACAGAATATTATTAACATATGACAGTCTTAATAAATGTTCTTTGTCACTTTATGAAAAAATTTAAGTACAACTATATAGCTTTTATGACCCTGTAAAGGTGAAGGCAGCATATTTTTTCATGCACCGTGAACTATTGGAGGCGAGCTGCAATAGGTTACGTAATTAATTTCTACTCGCTGCCAAACCGAAGCTATATATTTTCTCCTTTTACATCTTTAGTTGACTCTTGCTTTTTGTTACCCTCTTCGAGGAATGATAGGGGTTTTCAGGAGGTTTTAGTGTGTGTGTGTATTAGTGTGTGTGTCTTGCTAGAAGATGGTGCTTGAAGATGGTGCTGCCGCGATGCCACTAGATCCCACTGCTGCCACCAGATGTAGTAGCTATGTGTGTGTGTCTGTCTGTCTGTCTGTCTGTCTGTCTGTCTGTCTGTCTGTCTGTCTGTCTGTCTGTCTGTCTGTCTGTCTGTCTGTCTGTCTGTCTGTCTGTCTGTCTGTCTGTCTGTCTGTCTGTCTGTCTGTCTGTCTGTCTGTCTGTTCTGTTCTGTTCTGTTCTGTTCTGTCTGTGTAATAGGAAGTGAAAGTTCTCGGATTAGGATTGTTGACCAAAACATAGAATTTTTACTTTGACATTTGTTTGAACCTTTTTTTGGTCCGTGGAGAGGAAATGGTGACAAAATCAAATGGATCAAAGACGCAAAACTAGTGGTCCAAACACCTGGCCAAAATGACCTGACATTGATTTGGGACCAGTAGGAGGCCAGTCGCTTCAGTCTAGGTATTGCTCTGCACGTATCAGAGAAGTAGGAAACGGCTGACATATTTGGTTTTCCCCTAGGATAAGTACTATGTCCAATTCCAAATCAAATTGGCTGGAGCTAAACCCTGCACCCACACTGGCCCTCAGGTTAAGATTGCTCACCCCTGGGTTAGGGACTATACCAGTCACATTCTTCAATATCATGTTCATCTTTCTACAAGTCAATGAGAATATTGACACTGGTAAAAGGCCCAAACCCATTGATTGTTTCATATTCTCAGTGGGAAGTCCAGTATGAGAGTGTTTGAAGTTTGAAGTTTTACAGTGAAATGCCTTTCTTGCAAACTCCAAACCCAACAATGCAATAATCAATAACAATGTATTACTAGAAAAATAAGAAGAAATATGAAGAACACAATAAGTAAGTAAGCAAGCATACTATATACAGGGTCAGTTCCAATACCATATTTACAATGTGCAGGGATACTGGAGTGATGGAGATAGATATATATAAGGGTAAGGTGACTAAGCAACAGGATATAAGATAAACAGAGTAGCAGCTTTTTGCATGTGAGTAGGTGTGCAGGTGTGTAGAGTCAGTATATGTAGGTGCATATTATGTGTGAGAGAGCAAATTATGGAGGGAGTGTTTGCGTGTGTGTGTTGGAGTGACAGTGTGTGTGAGTGTGAAGGGCCCTGTGAGTGTGCATAGAGACAGTGCAATTTACTGAAATAAAAGGTCAATAGCGATACAAGGTAAACTTGGTCCATGTAGCTATTTTGTTAGCTATTTATCAGTTGTATTGCTTGGGGATAGAAGCTGTTCAAGAGCCTGTTGGTGTCAGACTTGATGCACCGGCACCACTTGCTGTGCGGCAGCAGAGAAGATAGTCTATTGCTTGGGTGGCTGGAGTCTTTCACGATTTTCCGGCCCTTCTTTTCACACCGCCTGATATAGAGGTCCTGGATGGCAGGGAGCTCGGCCCCAGTGATGTACTGGGCTGTCCACACAACCCTCTGTAGCGCCATGCGATCAAGGCCGGTGCTATTGTCATACCAAGCAATGATGCAGCCAGTCAATATGCTCTCAATGGTACAGCTGTAGAACCTTTTCAGGATTTGGGGGCCCATGCCAAACATTTTCAACCTCCTGAAGGGGAAGAGGCACTGTCGCGCCTTCCTCATGACTGTGTGTGTGTGTTTGGAACATTGGAAGTCTTTAGTGATTTGGACACCGAGGAACTTGAAGCTGTCTACCTGTTCCATTGCCGCCCTGCCGATGTGGATGGGGGCGTGCTCGACCTCCCGCCTCCCATTTCCTGTAGTCCACTATTAGCTCCTTGGTCTTGCTGACATTGAGCGAGAGGTTGTTTCTCCGGCACCACACTGCCAGGTCACTGACCTCCTCCCTGTAGTCTGACTCACCGTCTCCGGTGATCAGGCCTACCACTGTCGTGTCGTCAGCGAACTTGATAATGGTGTTGGAGTTGTGAATAGCCACACAGTCGTAGGTGAACAGGGAGTACAGGAGGGGACTAAGCACATGCCCCAGTGGGGCCCTTGTGTTCACAAAGCAATATGTTATTTGGAGTTACATACATTCTTCAAAGTCAGTCAACTCAGTGGATTTATTTAACCTGATATCAGCTGTTATAACTGCTTACAACAACAGTTGTTATGTCTGGCTTCATGACAAGCATACCGTGTTACCAGTGCTTTAGAAAACAAGGGATTTAAGAAGCCACTATGACATTGTTTTCTCTGAACACTGAAGTAAGAAACTCGGTTAATTAAATACAAATTCAAATGGAATATGCCATTCAAGTAGCACACATAGAAAGCTTAATTATTTGTTGAAGACACGCATCTTGATAATTGAAGGAGTAATTATTGAAACCTGCCTGACATCTCCTTTGTGTGAAAAAGGGATATCGTTTTGCTCTGCTTCCTGTGATAATTGCTTCCTGATGAGCATTTTTAATCTTCATTTCTCCTTTTCCACACATTTTTCTCACCATTCTTTCTTCACAAGCAAGATTACATTTTTATCCCCAAGGTCTTTTAATTAGTGTAACGAGCTCTCGATTCACAAATGTTTTGAAGCGATTAAAATGCGTTGTGCTTTACTATTGATCAGTCAACACTACTATTCTATCCCACGCCTAAAGTTATTCTGGGTAATCACTGTGTTCTGCTTCACACAAGATGGCTTAGAAATATCTAAGTAAGCAACAACAAAAAAAGAGTACCTGACTGAATCAAAAATATTGTTCTCTACTGTATCATATTGAAATGTATTCTACTGTATTGTATGATATTGTATTTGTCCGTATATATCTATTAACATCTGCCGTTTATGAAATTTCCATCAAATAAAGGTTGCTTTGCACGATCTAACCGTACCTTTCCTCCTACTGTGTGTGTATGTTTTCACTAGGCACTAAAAGCCTTGTTCTCTCTCACCAGCGATACCCCGCCGTGACTTTCATTTGCCTCACAGTGTGTATCACTTGTTAATTAGATAAGCGTACTCACACAACTTGGCTATTATTTTCTATGGGCCACAATACCTGGATAAAGGCAGCACCACTATGACGTGAACAGCCACTCAAATTCAGCTTGACACAAATTACCACCGTCTTTGAAGTTTACTTCGTTACGTTTCATCAGCCCTCCTGCTGCTATGGAGTAATGTTAATGTTTTTGGACATCTGAAACGCAAGTGTTTTTTCATCATGCAAAACGTCTAGTCAATTATTTGCTTTCTTTCAGTAGTGGACTCAGGTGAACTATATCATATAGCTATTGAAAACGTAACTTTCCCAAAACGTCTAACTAGACTCATTTCTGGCCTATCTGGACATGTTTGGTCATGTTTAGACCTGCAAGTGTAACAGAGGTGGTTCGATGAACTGTGCTCACGTGATGAGTAACATTATCTAAGACCTGAAGTCATGTTAGCTCCTTGAGTGAATGAATCCCTAGGCTTTAGTTCAAAGGGATCATACAGTCTTGTGGTGCCTGATACCTGGGTTTGAACCCCAGTTGGTCACATTGATTCCATGACTCAAATGGGTCTCTGCACGGACCAGGTCAAAGGGGGGTGAAATGTGACAGAAGTCGTTCGGTGAATCACACTTGCCTGATGAGTAACCTTTTCTGAAACCTGAAGACTTGCGTTAGCTCCCCGAGCTAATGTCCAGGCCTTAGCTCAGTAGGCTAACACATGAAACCCACAGATACTTATGGTTCAGTGCAAATATTTTCCCTCTCTTTCTCCATTTTTACCTCATGGATAAAAACAAATGCATTGAAAACCTGAACAACAAGAGGCCTATCATCCAACAGATCGTACACCTCTCAGGTGTTAAAAGCATTGTGGTAGAGTACCATTGTTACGTCCACGTGCTCCTGACATGTCAATGTCAAAGCCGGTGGAGCACTTGAGACCAGACCTCTGTTTGAAAAGTACAGGGAGTGGAAGGGTGTGTGTGTGTGTGTGTGTGTGTATGCGTGTGTGTGTGTGTGTGTGTCTGTGTGCAGAGGGAGAGAGGCAAAGTGACATTTGAGGGGCACTTTACAGAACCGGCGGCAGCCAGAGATCTTCGGTATCACCTAAAGAGCCTTTGTCAGTCATTGGAAAGCTGTCACCTTTCAGGGGGAACAATATCGCATGGGACTGGCTGACAGTTAGGAATTAATGAGAGGTGTATGACAGTGGACCCCGGCGCTGTTACTGTGTGTGTGTGTGTGTAGAATGAGTGAGGCCCTTTGTCTCAAGAGGATGGGTCCCCTTCAGGGATACAGCCATCAATCTAATGCAGGAAGAGGAGGAAGGAGGAAGAGAAAATATATGTTTTCTTTAAAAAAAAGGAGGAACACGTTTCCCTTCTGAAAAGGTCTTCCAAAAACAGTGCCAGTCAAAAGTTTGGACACACCTACTCATTCAAGGGTTTTTCTTTATTTTTACTATTTTCTACATTGTAGAATATTAGTGAAAACATCAAAACTATGAAATAACACACATGGAATCATGTAGTAACCAAAAAAGTGTTAAACAAATCAAAATATATTTTATATTTGAGATTCTTCAAATAATCCACCCTTTGCCTTGTTGACAGCTTTGCACACTCTTGGCATTCTCTCAACCAGCAGCATGGGGTAGTCAACTGGAATGCGTTTCAATAAACAGGTGTGCCTTGTTAAAAGTTGATTTGTGGAATTTCTTTCCTTAATGCGTTTGAGCCAATCAGTTGTGTTGTGACAAGGTAGGGATGGTATACAAAAGATAGCCCTATTTGATAAAAGACCAAGTCCACTTTATGGCAAGAACAGCTCAAAGAAGCAAAGAGAAACGACAGTCCATCGTTATTTTAAGACATGAAGGTCAGTCAATGCAGAAAATGTAAAGAACTTTGAAGGTTTCTTCAAGTGCATTCGCAAAAACCATCAAGCGCCATGATGAAACCGGCTCTCATGAGGACCGCCACAGGACAGGAAGACCCGGAGTTACCTATGCTGCAAAGGATAAGCTCATTAGAGTTAACTGCACCTCAGATTGCAGCCCAAATAAATGCTTCAAAGAGTTCAAGTAACAGACACATCTCAACATCAACTGTTCAGAGGAGACTGCGTGAATCAGGCCTTCATGGTCGAATTGTTGCAAAGAAACCACTTCGAAAGGACACCAATAAGATGTAGATGTGTCCAAACTTTTGACTTGCTTTGGCCAAGAAACACGAGCAATGGACATTAGTCCGGTAGAAATCTGTCCTTTGGTCTGACGAGTCCAAATTTGAGATTTTTGGTTCCAACCGGTGTGTCTTTGTGAGACGCAGAGTAGGTGAACGGATGATCTCTGCCTGTGTGTTTCCCACCGTGAAGCATGGAGGAGGAGGTGTGATGGTGTGGGGATGCTTTGCTGGTGACACTGTCGTTTATTTATTTAGAATTCAAGGCACACTTAACCTGCATGGCAACTACAGCATTCTGCAGCGATACGCCATCCCATCTGGTTTGTGCTTAGTGGGACTATCATTTGTTTTTCAACAGAACAATGACCCAAAACACACCTCCAGGCTGTGTAAGGGCTATTTGACCAAGGAGGAGAGTGATGGAGTGCTGCATCAGATGACCTCCACAATTACCCGACCTCAACCCAATTGAGATGGTTTGGGATGAATTGGACCGCAGAGTGAAGGAAAAGCAGCCAATAAGTGCTCGCATATGTGGGAACTACTTGAAGATTGCTGGAAAAAGCATTCCAGGTGAAGCTGGTTGAGAAAATGCCAAGAGTGTGCAAAGCTGTCATCAAGGCAAAGGGTGGCTACTTTGAAGAATCTAAAATCTAAAATAAAATATATTTTTTAACACTTCTTTGGTTACTACATGATTCCATATGTGTTATTTCATAGTTTTGATGTCTTCACTATTATTATACAATGTAGAAAATAGTAAAAGTAAAGAAAAACCCTTGAATGAGTAGGTGTGTCCAAACTGCTGACTGGTACTGTATATACCTTTTGTATTTGAGCTACAACAGAGACCAATGAAGGAGTTTTAGGAAATCAATTTAGGAAATCATTTCAAATCCAGTTAATTCCCTGAATTGAATTGTTGACATTTAATTTGACACTAATCTTGATGGGTTGGGTTCACCCATATCAAAATACAACTAATGCAACCACCTACTCTACCCCGGCATGCACTGCAAATGGGGTCAGGCAGTTCAAATCAAGAAGTTCCAAGCAGTCCAATTCAAACCCTGTCCATATCACATCATCAGTCTTCATTGTATCACTTCTGAGTGTTAGTTCAAATGCTTCACATGAATGGAATATACACAAGATGACGTTAGCTGCTTCAGCCGTTATTCCAGCGCTATGCTGAAATGACTTGAGCTCAATTTCTCACAGTCCCACTGACTCGAGCTGTGAACACGAAGCAATCAAGAGAGTTGCTCTCACCTCTGCTCACAGTGCCATCGAGACTAAATAAGAATAAGTGCAAATCATACTGGAGAAACTGAGGCACCTCAAACACAAAGGCTTCTTTTTTCTATGTGTGTGTGCGTGTGCGTGCATGTGGTTGTATGCGTGTGTGTGTCTGATTGTCTGCCTGTGTTTGTTTGCGCGCACGCACGTGTTCGTGTGTGTGTGTGCATGTTTGCGTGCCGTGCATATGTGCCTGGGTGTGTGAGTGTACATGTGTTTGTGTGTTGATGTAATAATCTGTGTTCCCCTCCACGTTACACAGTTCTCCATCGCAGTAAATGAGTTCTGTCAATGATTCTGCATCTCAATTACAGCCGGGAGACAATAGGCAGCAGTGGCGGAGGATGTCGGGGGGAAAAAAAGGGAGGCGGTTGTTTTGTCACTGCCGCCACCGCTGCGTCAAAGCCACTGTGTTTGATACTCTGACTGCTCTCACCCTCTCACTCATGTAAAAACCTGGCGTCAACATCACTGTGTAAAATAAATAGAAACTCCCTACATCCAGCCTAAAACATTTTAATCAGAAATGTTGGGCTTTGATAATAGATCGATTGAAGCAGAATCATTCCCAAGGGACGGTTTTGTAATCAAATCACAGCCATTTTTACACATAATCTTTGTTTACTCAACCCTACTATCCGAGAACTCACATTCTGAAAACTCAAAGCAGCAACATGGAAAGCCTACCTACTATTCTTACAATGCCCTGAACCAGTGTTCCTTATAGGATGCTTCCTCCTTTGGGGACCAGTAACATTAAAACTAACACTTGAGGACTGTCCTCATCAGTGTCAGCAAACCATCTAAGGTCCTTATTGTTATATTAGTTATATAGCCTTGCTGGTCATATAGAGTTACGACAATGACCCAAATAGTATTACTTTTCACATTCTGCCATTGGCTAGACCCTCTGCTACTTCACACACAACCTCATAAAAGCAGCTACCCACGTCTGGGGTGATGGGAGGAAAATGTTTCCTCAACATAAAATCAACATCATTTTTTTTCTGCCAGACAGCAACTTTTCAAGACAAACAAACAGGACGTAAAATTCAAAAAGATTGAATGAAAGAAAAGGATAGACATGGTAGCTAGGTGGGAAAGAGGAGGGAGGGGTGATGGTTGAAAGAAAGGTAATACATTCAGACAGAGAGATGTTGATTTAAATAAGTCAACCTCGCCGTGTGTCTATTTTCAGCGGGGTTGACGAGACGAGCCAAAAAGAAAAATAACGAGAAAAAAAAGAGAAGAAGAAAAAGCCTTCACCGAGTTGAGTTTATCAGCTTGGCACCTGCTCCAGAACATTCTTGATGAAGCAAAGGTTGTCTTCATTAGGCGCATTAATATTCATGACACATGGTAATTTTGACACAGAAAAGGTCTCGGTAACCTTTTCGCGTGTGAGAATTTTTTACTTCTCAAGGAAATTACAGTCCGGCAATGACTTAATTAATGCCTGCTTTCTTGGCCTGGGCTTGAGGACCTGTCAGTTTGGCACTGCGCGGGCTGTCAGGCAACGCCGAAGGCTCGGAGAGAGAAGGATTGAGGGAGAGGAGGCGGAGGCGGAGGTGGAGGCGGAGGTGGAGGAAGAGAGGGGGTTAGAGACAGACGATGGGTGTACACATCTTTGCCCGCAGAACAAGGCCATGCATTTTAACCGCTACTGATTTATTTACCATTGCTTACTCTTTCACTCTCTCTTTCTCCTCTCGTTCTCGCTCCCTCTCTCCCTGTCTCTCATGACTCTCCCTATCCCTGTTCTCTTCATCCTTCTCTGTCTTTCTGACCTTCACAGAGTTCGTTCTTTCCAAGCGAGCTTGATAGAAGAGTTAACCAAATAAGCATTTTGGAACAACCACCACATTATCGTGTCCACATTTTAGAAGAAAGGAGAACATTGGAAAACATATTTTGATAAAACACTATGCCATGTATTCAGTTATTCTTTAATGTCTGCAGGTCAGGTACACAGATAGCTATGGATCTGGTACTAGGATGGAATATTGATTGTAACTGTTCTGGTGGTTAACTTGTGAGATCTTTATAGTTGTATGTAGGCTTTGTATAAAACATTCAAACTGCACATATTCATGTTTTATGGTTGTGTTTTGTTTGATTTGAATGACTTCCACAAGTATTTGTGATTGAAACATCTTGAGGAAATTGAGGAAATTCTGCCTCGACAGACTACGGCTCTTTCTCTTGAGAAGGATGAGGAGAGAGGATGCAAGGAATCAAGGAAAGACTAACTGATAAGACCCCTAGTCATCCTAACCTCAGGTGAGCGACATCCATCAGCTTTTTTTATTTGTTGTTGAATTGTCCATTGACACTATTTTTGTACACAACATTTGAACCTCTTCCGAGATGGCGGTAAAGATGCTATAAAATGGAAATATTATACATCCAACCTATATCCATCTCTGTTTGTGTCTTGGTCTACATCAAACCAAGCAACACACTGCAGCCTGTGAAAACTGGTTTTCACCAGTGAATCATGGCATGTCTGGCCAGCATCAGCCGGTAAAAAATGTGAACATAAGGTAGCATTTCCTTTATCATGTCCCATAAAAAGAGCAATTTGCCGGAGCCCTTGTAGCACAATATGGAAGGCGGTGTGTTTCCCTGATAATGTAGAGATGACAGATCGTTCCATACTGGGAGGTTTATTTCTGTTTGTGTTGCTTATGTAATAAATTGTGAGGAAAGAGGAAGATAGAGACCCTGAACAAGAGAGATAGATAGAGAGGGAGGGAGGGGGAGAGATAGAGGGGGAGATAGTGAAAAATAGGAGGTGAAAGGAGGGAGAAAGGGAAGGATAGAGGGAGGGAGAGGAGAGAGAGAGTCCTGAAAC
The DNA here is from genome assembly GCF_901001165.1 of Salmo trutta. Taxonomy (NCBI): domain Eukaryota; kingdom Metazoa; phylum Chordata; class Actinopteri; order Salmoniformes; family Salmonidae; genus Salmo; species Salmo trutta. The sequence continues at coordinate 29,681,004 of NC_042992.1, read as the reverse complement.
CTATATTCACTCCTTCCAAACACAAATAACCCTTTTGTTATACCCATAAACAAACATGGGCAGACACACACCTTCATGTTAACAATCCAACACACATCCACACACACTAATGATTTGTTGTGAATATCTGGGTATAATCTGAAGAAATGAAAGATGATAGACTACTTACAATACTCCCAACAGAGTGCACTCCCATCAAAGAGGGTTCTCTCTCCTCTCTCTCACACATGCATGCATGCATGCACGCACGCACACACACACACACACACACACACACACACACACACACACACACACACACACACACACGCACGCACGCACAGAGAGAAAGAGAAAACAGGACTAAGTAGTGAGTAATAATACGGTGCTTGAAAATAAACCGTTCTAAAGGTATAAAAAGGAAGAGGTGTTAAAATGGATCTCAAGGACAGAGATAATTGGTCTAGAGATGATTCTCCTCGTGCTAGCTAAACAGGGTCATATTCATGAGAGCACATCGTAGCGAAATATTTGCAATGGAAACCAAAAACAGATGTCTAATCTATATAAATTGACTGTATCAATTGATTTGTCTCTTGCAATTTCTACAACGATTATTACACATTCAAATAAAAATGATTTCAAGTTCACATCCACCATTTCAACAACTACTTCATACGAAAACTGCCACAGATCCATTCATACGGAATCTTGAAAATTCTACACCAATTATTTTTTTGTAACATTTACATACACTTTACAAGTCCCCTCACCGTCATGTCATGGTTTGAGTTTTATCTGACACAAATCTATTGTCACACTATAAATATTAAACTTTTGTACAGATGAAATAATTCCTAACGAACACATATGCCTTGGGCTGTATATGCATGTGTCAAGCGTGGATTTGATAAATATGTAAATTGTGTTGTCGGAGATTTTGCCAATGATTAGGTGTGCGCCCGTGTCTGTGTGCATGTGCAGCATACCTTCTGCTCAAGAACTCCTCAGTGTCTCTGTCAAGTCTGCCTTGTCAGGACAGACTGTGTTGCTTTGATCAAGCTCGTCGTTCAAAGTGAAACCTGCCTGGACGAGCATGTGGTTGCAAGTCAGATAATGTGTATGTGTGTGCTGGTTGCAGGTATTGTGTAACTGTAGCCCTAATACAATGTCCCTTAATACAGTGTGCCTTCATACGTACACAATGTTGCTCCTCGAGGCTCACCATGTGTAGAGGTTTTCATTCAAATCCACGTCCTTCAACCGAAGGCCTTATGTTATGCACCTTACAATGTGTATATGGAAACATGTCACTGTTGACAAATGCACATTTACAATGATTATAACTTCAATGCTGCGTAGCTTCAACTACTGCACAGTATGCATTAAAGTGGCGTTAATCAACAAACAGACCAATTTGAGTGACTAGGGACGGGTGCAGCTATATAGACCAAGACATTAGTTCCTAAAATGATTAAAAGACTTCCATCTCAAAAGCTACCGAGAGTCTTGTCTGGCTGGTATTTTTCGCTACTTACACACACAGTCAGACTGGCTTATATATGCACATACTGACAAACACGTACACATACATGCAATTCATTCCCATTTCACTCCTTGATCCAGTCATGCAAACTCAAATCCATTGTCTAGTCCAAGTTCTGTATTGGCCAAAAAGCTCTGGAGCGACGCAAAGACATCTGATCTAACGACCAACCAGAGGGACTCGTGTCTGATGCAACTCTTGCACTGAGCACCATCAGACGTCCACTCTACCGAACCACACCAACAAGTTGGCTTTGTCTTATTATTTTTACATCAGGAGTGTCTCTCTCTAATATACAGTCCAATGGCACGGAAGATGACCTGTGGCAGAGTGCAACATTTGTCCAAAATTGAGATCTGCACATGTAACTCACATTTCCCCCCAAGTCTCCCATTGGCAATGTTTGATTCAGGTGAAAGTCAGAGTTATGTGTGCAGATCTCAAGTTAGTATTCGACCAATGGAGAATTAAAGCCAGTGAGAACATCTGTCAATCCTAGAATAACATAATGATGTCTCTCAATTCTCTGGATATGACAACAGTGAGGGGATGGTAGTCTCATCACCCCTGCTACCTATATAACATAACTGCCAAGTTCACTAAATGAATTGAGTTGCGTTAACTCAAACAACTGCACAAGTTTTTTTGAACAAATCACAAATGTATGTACACTCACTTCACATCTCTCTCCCACTTCCTCTGTCCATACCTCTCTACTCTTGTCTGCTTCTCATTCTCTCCACCGACCCTTCTCGGTCTCTCTTTGTCGCTTTCCACTTCTCTGTCCTTTCTTGATATCCCCCTTTTCCCCTTTTCTCTGAAGACTCATATCTCTATCTCTCTCACTCCCTCCCTCTCTCTTTCTCTCCCTTGATAACCTTGTCTCCCTCCGTCAGTTGCCGGTGTTACAATATTCATTGCACGGTCCCCCATACTAGCACCTCACATTTAGCTGTTTTTGAAATGTGCGACACGTCCACTCTTTCATTCTCTCATGTCTTCCAACCGCTCTTTTATTTGTCCTGAACACCCTATCCCTGTTCTTTCTCGCCATCTGTTTTTTTACTTAAGTATGTCTGGTCCCCCCTTTATGCCCTCTCTCCTTTGTCTTATTCCAGTCCTCTATCTGTCTTTCCCTCTCCCCACCTCCCTCTCCCTCTCTGCTATATGTATCTATCTCCAGATAGATGCTGGTCCCATCTGTACTTCTTCTTGTGACGTTCCTATGGGGGTAGGCAGGTGTGTGTGTGTGTGTGTGTGTGTGTGTGTGTGTGTGTGTGTGTGTGTGTGTGTGTGTGTGTGTGTGTGTGTGTGTCCGTGCGTGCGTGCGTGCATGTGTCTGTTTGTGTGTGGGTTGCTTACGGATTCAAGAGCCACAGCCCATCTTGCTCGGCCATCCATGGATCAAAGTGACACTTGGTTAGCATCAGCACATTATGAACTATGGCCGCCTGCCACAACGGACACATTGTTCCCCTATCCTGATATGGACAATATAAAAGACCCCGCGAGCCGAATGGCGACAGCTTATATCAATCTTATCACTCCTGCGCACTCCTGGGTTCAAATAGTATTTGTTAACTTTCAAATTCTTCAGGTGTTTGATTGAGCCTGTCTGAAGGGCATTTTAACTTTTGGGACTACTCCATTGGTCCCATTGCGCCAGGCAAGCTCAACCAAGTGCAGCTAAAGTATTTGCAAGGGAACAAATCCTATTTGAACCGAGATTTCTAACACTCCTGCTCTGCGCTGGAGTGAGGTGTGGAGAGAAGGAGGACTAGGAGAAATGGGATGATCAGATGGAGGTTAGGGTTTCTTCCCTCCTTCTAAAAGTCACCTGTTCTCTGTTCACACATGATCAGTCAATTACTATAGAATTATGCCCTAGTGTAATGTGAATGATTTGAAGTCAGTTGTCGAGCAAGCTGGATCTGAAATCCCTCACAAATGAGGTCACTCGATAGTCTAAGTTTGGACATGGTCGCTACATGATAACCAAGGGGGTGGCATTAAAGGGGAGATCTGAGAAAATGGATAGGTTGACATCAGTCATTTTAATCACCTACTTCATTATTCAGTGAAGAGATGTCACCTGCTCTTACATACAGTAGTTTTGCATGTGGCGTTGGAAGGGTGTTGAGTTGAAGTGCCAGTTGGTCAAGGGCTCCAAGGGGACCCATGGATGGCCAGGTTCCCCCAAAGCCTTATTATTTTGGGGGTGGAGGTAAGAGGGTCTTTTTACAGGTCTCCCTATAACAATAACAAATGTATGCATTTTGCTTATATGTTGGCAAATAAGGCCCACTGTATATATTGTAAGGTAACACCATAGGCTATCCAGGTACAATTAATAAAATACATTGACATATGTAATAAACATATGCCAATACACATGGAAAGTGGATATGCATTGATGCACCTCACAATGGTAAAATGTCAACGCAACTGGAGATACTGTCATTTTTGGAGACAGGTTATTATTGAAAGGACAGTGCTATTGTACCTAGCAAAATTTTGTAGAAGCGTTTGCTAACTAACTGTAAACAATTAGCTGTCAAGTTAAGCATCTTGGCTAACTGTGAGGTGAAATAATTCACTTATTTACCATTAACTAGCCACCACAAATCTCTTTGCTAGCAAGCTAGACGGAGTCTCCAAAACAGCAAGGTGTCTCCAGCAATGATGACTTTTTGACGTTCTATGACGTCTCCATTTTCCAAGCGCATATAATAAGGCTTTTCACTAGCGCCTCAGCATTTTTTAAAACTTATTGTTAACAATAAGGGCAGCTTATCAGACGTTGAATCCTTCAGTATTAGTCAATAAACTATGATCTAGTTAATGGATGTCACGTCCTGACCATAGAAAGATGTTATTTTCTATGGTAGAGTAGGTCATGGCGTGACAGTTTTTTTTCTATGTTTTCTATTTCTATGTTGTCAGGGTCTAGTTTTGTATTTCTATGTTGGTGTTTGTTTGGGATGATCTCCAATTAGAGGCAGCTGGTCCTTGTTGTCTCTAATTGGAGATCATACTTAAGTAGGGTTTTTTTCCACCTGGGTTTGTGGGAGATTATGTTTTTGAGTAGTGTATGTTTCACCTCTGCGTCACGGTTTGTTCTTTTTTGTTATTCAAGTTTGTATTGCATAGTTTCACAGTGTAAATAAAATGTGGAACGACACACACGCTGCACTTTGGTCCGCTCCTCCTTACGACAACCGTGACAATGGAACTCTTCTTTTCAAAGTGACAGAAGCTTCCTGAAACTGGTTTATGAGGACGTTGCGGTCCCTGTAGTCAGAGAAGCCATGGTACATCTTAATGCCACAGTGTGACGCATTACTGTCACCTGGCATGTCACTCCTGTCCGTCATCCACACTGCCTAAGTGGAGGGGGGCACCCACATGTGTCACTAACACTCCCATATTACAGCAAGCTCCAAGTATGCTAATGGCCTAGCTAATGCAGGGGGTATTCACTGGTGGATAAGACAGAGGGGCACACACACGCGCATGTCCAACCACACACACATACACACACACACACACACACACACACACACACACACAATCACATTTATTTATAAAGTCCTTTTTACATTAGCAGTTTCACAAATTGCTTAGACAGAAACCCGGCCTAAAACTCCAAACAGCAATCAATGCAGATTTAAAAGCACGGTGGCTAAGAAAACCCCCCCTGAAAGACAGGAACCTAGCAAGAAACCTAGAGAGGAACCAGGCTCTGAAGGGTGGCCAGTCCTCTTCTGGCTGTGCTGGTGGAGATTCTAAGAGTACATGGCCAGATCGTTCTTCAAGATGTTCAAACTTTCATAGATGACCTGCAGGGTCAAATAATAATCACAGTGGTTATAGAGGGTGCAACAGGTCAGTACCTCAGGAGTAAATGTCTGTTGGCTTTTCATAGCCGAGCATTCAGAGGTTGAGAACAGCAGGTGGGGAGAGAGAGAGAGAGAGAGAGATTGGAGAATTAGAGGGAGCATACCTAAGATCAAACAGGTAACCAGATAAGACAGGAGAATTACACCAGATATGACAGACTGACCCTAGCCCCCCGGCACATAACTAACTTTGGACCCGTCCAAAGTTACCCCCGGACAGGGCCAACCAGGCAGGATATAAACCCCACACACCTTGCCAAAGCACAGCGCACACACCTCCGAAGACGTGGATATCGATTAAGGCAGCCCCCCGAAAGGGGTTGGGTTAAATGCGGAAGACACATTTCAGTTGAAGGTATTCAGTTGTACAACTGACTAGGTATCCCCCTTTCTCTTTCCCAATATCAACAGACCACTACTACCCATAGACAAGGCCAAGTATAGCACCCCCCACTGCACAAAACTGGACAGGAAGATCATGTCAGTGACTCAACCACACACACACACACACACACATTCATTCCATCATTCATATTCACATTCATGTTCCCAAGTTCAAGTGTACACACATACTGTGTTTCTGCTGTTACAGTGAAACGCTATTATCGCCTCCAAAAACTTGTATCAATACTGAAACAAGAACCTGACTTCCCTAGATCCCTAGATACCCGGGGATTCAGTACAACACCGACTGTGCCGCTTAAAGGGAATGTGTTCGAGCGATGGTGAACTGGATATGTTGACGGAATAAGCGTCAATCAAACAGGAGCGAGACGCTTGTCTGTTCCCAGCTTATTCTGTTGTGTTGTTCCCTCAGGAGCCTATCTCCAATCATCAGTGCCAGGCAACCACTGTACGCTCCCGAGGGGGGTCCAAATATCTGGGGAATCAGGCTTCATTTAGCCCTCAAGAGCCTCTCTCACTGTCTCTCTCTTCCTCTCTTTGGCTGACTAAAACTCTTTCTTTTTTGCTTTCCTTCCTCCTCCTCTATCTGGTTCTTCCCCTTTTTCTTTCCATTTACTGTGTGAGACTCACTCTCGCTCAAATTAGTCCTCTTTCTTTTTTTAACTCTCTCATCATTCCTTTATACAAACACTGTTCCTCTATCCCCCTCTTTATTTCTACCCCTCTTTATTCACACCTTCTTCTCCTCTATTTATCGTAGATATCCCCGTTTCCCTCCATCTCTCCCTTTCTGTTTCCGTCTCTTTCATCCTCTCTCCCCCGTCACACCC
>NC_042992.1:28629345-28706845 GCF_901001165.1 Salmo trutta | reverse complement strand
GCTTGGAATCATTGTTCTTCCTTTGTCAACCATGGTTACCTGCAAGGAAACACGTGCCGTCATCATTGCTTTGCACAAAAAGGGCTTCACAGGCAAGGATATTGCTGCCAGTAAGATTGCACCTAAATCAACCATTTATCGGATCATCAAGAACTTCGAGAGCGGTTCAATTGTTGTGAAGAAGGCTTCAGGGTGCCCAAGAAAGTCCAGCAAGCGCCAGGACCATCTCCTAAAGTTGATTCAGCTGCGGGATCGGGGCACCACCAGTACAGAGCTTGCTCAGGAATGGCAGCAGGCAGGTGTGAGTGCACCTGCACGCACAGTGATGCGAAGACTTTTGGAGGTTGGCCCGGTGTCAAGAAGGGCAGCAAAGAAGCCACTTCTCTCCAGGAAAAACAACATGGACAGATTGATATTCTGCAAAAGGTACAGGGATTGGACTGCTGAGGACTGGGGTAAAGTCATTTTCTCTGATGAATCCCCTTTTCGATTGTTTGGGGCAAACAGAAAAAAGCTTGTCCGGAGAAGACAAGGTGAGCGCTACCATCAGTCATGTGTCATGCCAACAGTAAAGCATCCTGAGACCATTCATGTCTCAGTGGGCTCACTCACAATTTTGCCTAAGAACACAACCATGAATAAAGAAGGGTAACAACACATCCTCCGAGAGCAACTTCTCCCAACCATCCAGGAACAGTTTGGTGACGAACAATGCCTTTTCCAGCATGATGGCGCACCTTGCCATAAGGCAAAAGTGATAACTTAGTGGCTCAGGGAACAAAACATTGATATTTTGGGTCCATGGCCAGGAAACTCCCCAGACCTTAATCCCATTGAGAACTTGTGGTCAATCCTCAAGAGGCAGGTGGAGAAACAAAAACCCACAAATTCTGACAAACTCCAAGCATTGATTATGCAAGAATGGGCTGCCATCAGTCAGGATGTGGCCCAGAAGTTAATTGACAGCATTCCAGGGCGGATTGCAGAGGTCTTGAAAAAGAAGGGTCAACACGGCAAATATTGACTCTTTGCATCAACTTCATGTAATTGTCAATAAAAGCCTTTGACACTTATGAAATGCTTGTAATTATACTTCAGTATTCCATAGTAACATCTGACAAAAATATCTAAAGAGACTGAAGCAACAAGCTTTGTGGAAATTAATATTTGTGTCATTCTCAAAACTTTTGGCCACGACTGTACATACATATACATTCAGTAGCTCGGTGGAGGCCCTAGGAACATCAAGTTAACCAATCATGTGAAAAAGTTAGGCAACTCAGGTGTCTATAATTCAACAGCAAAGTTAGAGAAGATGGAAGTTTATTAAGTAGGGCCTTCCTCACTGTTTCATTGAGCCGTTTACTGTATAGAGATAGATCTATAGCTCTTTATGGCTATACAGTATCTGTATATAATTCAAATGATTATAGAGAGATCTGTATGGCTCTTCATTGTGTATATCTATGCCACAGAGTGAGACTGTATGAAGGCATGACATTGGTGGCAGACTCGGGCGTACTGGTGGATACCTCAATGAGGGGCGGGAGGCTGGGCGTCTTCTGCTTCTCCCAGGAGCAAATCATCTGGTCCAACCTGGGCTATCGCTGCAACGGTATGTCAACCTTCTCAGAACAGAATTTTCTTGATTTGGAATTTAACCTCTTGAATGAATTACATTTACATTGTTATGGCTTCCTGGTTATGTTATAACCTTCCTTTCTTTTTCCCATCAGATACTGTACCAGAGGACTATGAGTTCTACCACAAGCTGATCCACATCAGGGTGTGACTGTGAGGCTAGCACAGCATCTGTGCAGATACACTACATCACCTGTGCCTTCGCTGTATCCTGTGTGTCTGTGTGTGCGCATATACATGCATACTTGTGTTCTTAAGGTACATTTACTTTACAGTGGTGCTCTTTCTGTCTTTAACCCCACAGCAACCTTACACCTGACTACAGGTTGGCCAAGTCAAGAGTTAAAGATTGATTGACAAAATAATAGTGTTTATTATTATTATATAAAATGAAGAATGAAAGCTATGCTGAACAAAAATGTTAACGCAAAATGCAACCGTTTCAAAGATTTTACTTAGTTACAGCTCATAGAAGGAAATCAGTCAATTTAAATAAATTAATTAGGCCCTAATTTAGGGATTTCACATTACTGGGCAATGAGCGCAGCCGTGGGTGGGCCTGGCCCAGCCAATCAGAATGAGATTTTCCCAACAAAAGGGCTTTATTACAGGACAGAAGAAATACTCCTCATCTCCTCAGACGATCCTGCAGGTGAAGAAGCTGGATGTGGAGGTCCTGGGTTGGCATGGTTACACGTAGTCTGTTGTTGTGAGGCCGGTTGGACATACTGACAAATTCTCTAAAATTATGTTGGAGACGTTTTATGGTAGAGAAATTAACATTAAATTCTCTGGGTAAAGCTCTGTTCAACATTCCTGCAGTCAGCATTCCAATTGCACACTCCCTCAAAACTTAAGACATCTGTGGCATTGTATGACAAAACTAAACATTTTAGAGTGGCCTTTTATTGTCCCCGGAACAAGGTGCACCTGTGTAATGCTCATGCTGTTTAATCAGCTTCTTAATATGCCACACCTGTCAAGTGGATGAATTATCTTGACAAAGGAGAAATGCTCACTAAAGGGATGTAAACAAATGTGTGCACAATTTGAGAGAAATAAGCTTTTTGTGTGTATGGAACATTTCTGGGATCTTTCTCATGAAGCATGGGACCAACACTATACATTTACATTTTTGTTCAGTATACTTTTATGAAATCAGGATTGTGAAATCCCAAGGTACAGGACTACACTGAGTGAGTGTACAAAACATTAGGAATACCTTCCTAATATTGAATCAGAAGAGCCTCAAGTCGTCGGGGCATGGACTCTACAAGGTATCGAAAGCATCCACAGGGATTTGGCCCATGTTGACTCCAATGCTTCCCACAGTTGTGTCAAGTTGGCTGGATGACCTTTGGGTGGTGGACCATTCTTGATACACACGGAAACTGTTGAACGTGGAATAACCCAGCAGCATTGCATATCGTGAATTGTTTGTCATGCCCACTCACCCTTTGAAGCACCCTAATGTTCCTAATGTTTTGTACACTCAGTGTATGTGTATAATGGAAATGCATTGTTTTGTTTACTAGTGAATATATGTTGGAAAAATGTAAAAGCCTAATCTTAGACTTAAACTGAGCATCATGAAGGTTTCAGACTCACACTTGTCACATTACACACCACTGAATCCACTGTTAAATTGTACAATATTTGTCATGATGAAGGGTTTAACACAAGGCTGAGGTTACAATCAATTCTATACTTGTTTTTTTCTATGAGGATCATCGAAAACAAAGGTGTGTGTTATTTTTGCCCAATAAGGAAATAATGCTATGCATAGCTATTACAGATATGGAAGTGATTCAAGAGAAGTACTGTATATCTCACTGACTTTTGTGAAGAATAAGATGAGACAGGCCTATGTGGAAGCCTGCGAGAAACACATTTCACAGTAATAAACATCCAAATCTGCATCCACCATCTTTTTTACTGAGTCTGTTTGTATGTAACCCATAATATTAGATCTCACCAACACAACATATACATAAGATTAATTGGCTACATTTACACAGGCAGCCTAATTCTGATCCTTTTTTTTCACATTGTTATTTTGAGTAAATAAGCAAGCTGAGTTCGGTCCTCGGAAACAAGACTTCTTAACACACTGCTCGCTTAACCCAGAAGTCAGCCTTACCAATGTGTCAGAGAAAACAGGTCATGGCTAGAAGGGATCCAGCTTTGGTCAAATTAACATCAGATTTGACTTTTGTAGCAGGTTAGGAGAACTTAGACAACAGGTTAGGATAATTAGGTTAAGGTTAGGAATAGGGTTAAGGTTAGCTAAAATGCCAATATTTTACGTTAATTTGACAGAAGTTGGAATCCTTCAGCACATTGGTAAGGCTGACTTCCAGGGTTAAGTGAGCAGTGTGTTAAGAAGCAGCACGGCTTGGCAGGTCACATTTCAGAGGATGCGTGTCTCAACTTTCGCCTCGTTGCAGGGATGAGACAAGGTTGTAACTACCAATTGGATATAACAAAAATGGGGGCAAAAAATGAAGATGCATTGTGATCTGAATGTGATCAAATCCTCCTGCCCATCTTCAGAGGTAGTCAGGCACGCGTTGTGTCTGGATATCTTACAAGTGTAGACGGCTCTGGACAGTGAATCCATTTAAATGATTATTCTGCCCTCTAAAATAATTTATAGCTGGAGCCATTGACTTATGGCATCAGCAGGCTATGCGTCTTACAGGGGGGCCGGGAAATCTGGTCACAATGCATACACAGTGGATGGATAAAATACATTTTAACACCATGTGTAGACAAGTCTGAAAATGTGGGAGCAAAAAGAATGAGGACAAGATCAGGACACAGGATGCATGTTATAACCAGGGGTGTATTCATTACGCAGACTGTTGCAAAACACTTCGTCTGTTGCAACTGAAACCATTTACTCCAAACGGAAAACATTTTGTAACGAAAACAAGAATTTCTATTGAAAAAAATCTGGTAGGTCCCTCCCCGTTTCTTTTCAACCTAGCAACAGGTAGGGCTCAAAACAGGCTCTGCCCCACCTGCCCTGAATGACGACTGGCCTCTGGAATCAATAGAGCTAGCTTTGCAGCATCTTTTTTTAGTTGCCAACTAGCACAAATGTCATGTAGCGAAGTATCTCAATAGTAATTTCTTAAACCCTTAGATAACCACACTAAGCTTATGCTAGACACACACTACTTCAACCCAACCCAGTGGGGCGGCAGGTAGCCTAGTGGTTAGAACCTAGTGGTTAGAACCTAGTGGTTAGAGCGTTGGGCCAGAAAGGTTGCTAGATCAAATCCCCGAGCTGACAAGGTAAACATTTGTCGTTCTGCCCCTGAACAACGCAATTAACTCACTGTTCCTAGGCCGTCATTGTAAATAAGAATCTTAACTGACTTGCCTAGTTAAATAAAGGTAAAAAAAATGTTTAAAGTCAGCGTTGTAAAATAGCAATAACACTTGTTATAATTCACAGTTTAATTACCTCCAGAAACAATGCAACTATCATTGATGTTGATGCTATCCATCTGGTCAGTCAGGCTGGCTGCAATCGCTCACAAAAAAATCTATTTTAATGCAACTTCATATGCACATTTGGGAAAATGCAAGGTATGGATGGAAATGTTTTGTTTTGGTCTCTAGCGTTCTTCCTTCTACCGCGCGCCTTTACTTATCCCAAGGAACAACCGTGGGCGTGGATAAAACACTAGCGGTTCTGGGGGGGCAGTGCCCCTGTGGCAACAATTTTGGACCCCCTTGTGGCCCCCCTAAATGTGGAGTATGAAATAATTTTTACATGACTCATTTTTGCTATCATTCTTTTTTTTACATCCGTTATTAGACAGTGGCAACGATGATGATTATGAACATGGTCTTTTGCCTGCTAATGCCTGCAATGCAGTGAAGAAAACGATATGACAACAATAACGTCTATTGTAACTTGCCCCTCTAACAGTACAACTGGCCCCAGCTTGGCCCCCCCCCCAGTTGAAATGGTCTAGAACCGCCACTGGGATAAAAACGATGTGGCAGGCGTTTACATAGAAAATAACTATAGCAGCAAACTTTGACCTCTAGATGGTGCATTGTGATCACAATTTTAGTGGTGACAGGGGAAACATTAACTTTCTCTGCACTTCTGATTCACGCTCCAGACATTCAAATTCAAACACCAGTAAAATGTGGGTGAAGCAGATTATTTGATGAAATTTGACCAATTTATACCGTTGACTACCCAGATAGTCTTACCAACGTCTTGCCAGTTAGCAAACACTCTCCATACGACATTTTCCCTATGTATCATGTGTACAACATCGGCGAGACTTAGGTGTGCTATCTGGGTATAATATACTGCTCAAAAAAATAAAGGGAACACTTAAACAACACAATGTAACTCCAAGTCAATCACACTTCTGTGAAATCAAACTGTCCACTTAGGAAGCAACACTGATTGGCAATACATTTCACATGCTGTTGTGCAAATGGAATAGACAACAGGTGGAAATTATAGGCAATTAGCAAGACACCCCCAATTAAGGAGTGGTTCTGCAGGTGGTAACCACAGACCACTTCTCAGTTCCTATGCTTCCTGGCTGATGTTTTGGTCACTTTTGAATGCTGGCGGTGCTTTCACTCTAGTGGTAGCATGAGACAGAGTCTACAACCCACACAAGTGGCTCAGATAGTGCAGCTCATCCAGGATGGCACATCAATGCGAGCTGTGGCAAGAAGGTTTGCTGTGTCTGTCAGCGTAGTGTCCAGAGCATGGAGGCGCTACCAGGAGACAGGCCAGTACATCAGGAGACGTGGAGGAGGCCGTAGGAGGGCAACAATCCAGCAGCAGGACCGCTACCTCCGCCTTTGTGCAAGGAGGAGCAGGAGGAGCACTGCCAGAGCCCCAAAATTACCTCCAGCAGGCCACAAATGTGCATGTGTCTGCTCAAATGGTCAGAAACAGACTCCATGAGGGTGGTATGAGGGCCCGACGTCCACAGGTGGGGGTTGTGCTTACAGCCCAACACCGTGCAGGACGTTTGGCATTTGCCAGAGAACACCAAGATTGGCAAATTCGCCACTGGCGCCCTGTGCTCTTCACAGATGAAAGCAGCTTCACACTGAGCACATGTGACAGATGTGACAGACAGAGTCTGGAGACGCCGTGGAGAACGTTCTGCTGCCTGCAACATCCTCCAGCATGACCGGTTTGGCGGTGGGTCAGTCATGGTGTGGGGTGACATTTCTTTGGGGGGGCCGCACAGCCCTCCATGTGCTCGCCAGAGGTAGCCTGACTGCCATTAGGTACCGAGATGAGATTCTCAGACCCCTTGTGAGACCATATGCTGGTGCGGTTGGCCCTGGGTTCCTCCTAATGCAAGACAATGCTAGACCTTATGTGGCTGGAGTGTGTCAGCAGTTCTTGCAAGAGGAAGGCATTGATGCTATGGACTGGCCCGCCCGTTCCCCAGACCTGAATCCAATTGAGCACATCTGGGACATCATGTCTCGCTCCATCCACCAACGCAACGTTGCACCACAGACTGTCCAGGAGTTGGCGGATGCTTTAGTCCAGGTCTGGGAGGAGATCCCTCAGGAGACCATCCGCCACCTCATCAGGAGCATGCCCAGGCGTTGTAGGGAGGTCATACAGGCACGTGGAGGCCACACACACTACTGAGCCTCATTTTGACTTGTTTTAAGGACATTACATCAAAGTTGGATCAGCCTGTAGTGTGGTTTTCCACTTTAATTTTGAGTGTGACTCCAAATTCAGACCTCCATGGGTTGATAAATTGGATTTCCATTGATTATTTTTGTGTGATTTTGTTGTCAGCACATTCAACTATGTAAAGAAAAAAGTATTTAATAAGATTATTTCATTCATTCAGATCTAGGATGTGTTATTTTAGTGTTCCCTTTATTTTTTTGAGCAGTGTATATGTCATGACATCCAATCAAACAATCTAATGTCTCAGAAAAAAGGGTAACACTTGAAGTCTTTAACTTTGCAGCATTTAAATAAAGTCACAGAAAAAAAGTAAGGTATGTAGGTAAAGCCCAGGTATACGTTTTATAACTTAAGAATCCATAACTACTTGGAACTCTGTAATGTGGGTCATATTCATTCATAGGTCAAACGTACAGTATGAGTATTACCTATGAAGCCAGCGTTTAAACATTGACATTGCTTGAGTCAGATGTTTTCCTGCTTCCAAGAAATCACCTGGCATACTCATAAACATCCTCCGTAAAAGCAAGAGCAACAGCAGTCGACCTCTCTTCAAACTTTATTCATACGTTATGTAATTGGCACAAAGCCAGCTGTCGTTTTGTAATGGATATTACAAGCAATTTCAGGAATGAGCTATGTGTGTGACCCTTTATTCTGAGATTGTTTACCAAATTTGTCTTCAACCCCAAATTAGTTTGACTCATGTTTAGTGTTTTACGGAATATTTTATTCATGCTACGGTTTCTCACTAGAGGGCGCTTTTCTCATTGCAAAACAGCAATATCACCCACGCAAAGCTACAGAATAACAGTTCTGATTAGAATTCCATTACACTTCCGTTTCTATGTCCTGGTGCATGTCTCATACGGTATGAATTGATGAAGGGCTCGGGAATATTGGTAACACTTTTCTAAAAGCCGAATGCTATAATGCTTTATGAAGCCAGACACAGGGACACTGCATGTACACAGCTGGCAACATGCTCTGCATGTCCTGGGAAAAGCAAGGCCTTTCACCCATATTCCCCACTCAAAATCAAATCAAATTGTATTTGTCACATGAGCCGAATACAACAGGTGTAAACCTTACAGTGAAATGCTTACTTACAAGCCCTTAACCAACGATGCAGTTTTAAGAAAATAAGTGCTAAGTAAAAAATAGATAAGGAAAAAATGAAGGAAAAAAAATAGTTATAAAGAGCAGCAGTAAAATAACAGAGTCAATGTGTGGGGGCACAGGTTAGTCGATGTAATTGAGGTAATATGTATGTAGAGTTAAAGTGACTATGCACAGATAATAAACAGAGAGTAGCAGCAGAAATAGTCTGGGGAGCCGTTTGATTAGCTGTTCAGGAGACTTATGGCGAGGGGGTAGAAGCTGTTAAGAAGCCTTTTTGACCTAGACATGGCGCTCCTGTACCGCTTGCCGTGCGGTAGCAGAGAGAACAGTCTATGACTAGGGTGGCTGGAGTCTTTGACAATTTTTAGGGGCTTCCTCTGACACCGCCTGGTATAGAGGCCCTGGAGTGCAGGAAACTTGGCCCCAGTGATATACTGGGCCGTACACACTCTGTAGTGCCTTGCGGTCGGAGGCCGAGCAGTTGCCATACCAGGCAGTGATACAACCAGTCAGGATGCTCTCGATGGTGCAGCTGTAGAATTTTTTGAGGATCTGGGGACCCATGCCAAATCTTTTCAGTCTCCTGAGGGGGAATAGGCTTTGTCGTGCCCTCTTCATGACTGTCTTGGTGTGTTTGGACCGTGATATATTTTTTAACATTTTTATTTTATTTTTTAGGGTGGATCAGCTTAATATTGCAGAAAGTTTGTTGCTTCCATCAATGTAATTGTCTGCATCATTTCCAATCCTCAATAGCTTTTTTTGGGTAAATATACAGTGGGGGAAAAAAGTATTTGATCCCCTGCTGATTTTGTACGTTTGCCGACTTACAAAGAAATTGTCAGTCTATAATTTTAATGGTAGGTTTATTTGAACAGTGAGAGACAGAATAACAACAAAAAAATCCAGAAATACGCATGTCAAAAATGTTATAAAATTATTTGCATTTTAATGAGGGAAATAAGTATTTGACCCCCTCTCAATCAGA
Source organism: Salmo trutta (assembly GCF_901001165.1). Lineage (NCBI taxonomy): Eukaryota > Metazoa > Chordata > Actinopteri > Salmoniformes > Salmonidae > Salmo > Salmo trutta. Next base: position 28,697,381 of record NC_042992.1, on the reverse strand, counting down.
AAGATTTCTGGCTCCCAGGTGTCTTTTATACAGGTAACGAGCTGAGATTAGGAGCACACTCTTAAAGGGAGTGCTCCTAACCGCAGCTTGTTACCTGTAAAAAAGACACCTGTCTACAGAAGCAATCAATCAGATTCCAAACTCTCCACCATGGCCAAGACCAAAGAGCTCTCCAAGCATGTCAGGGACAAGATTGTAGACCTACACAAGGCTGGAATACAAGACCATCGCCAAGCAGCTTGGTGAGAAGGTGACAACATTTGGTGCGATTATTCGCAAATGGAAGAAACACAAAAGAACTGTCAATATCCCTCGGCCTGGGGCTCCATGCAAGATCTCACCTCCTGGAGTTGCAATGATCATGAGAACGGTGAGGAATCAGCCCAGAACTACAAGGGAGGATCTTGTCAATGATTTCAAGGCAGCTGGGACCATAGTCACCAAGAAAACAATTGGTAACACACTACGCCGTGAAGGACTGAAATCCTGCAGCGCCCGCAAGGTCCCCCTGCTCAAGAACACATATACATGCCCGTCTGAAGTTTGCCAATGAACATCTGAATGACTCAGAGGACAACTGGTGAAAGTGTTGTGGTCAGATGAGACCAAAATGGAGCTCTTTGACATCAACTCAACTCGTGTTTGGAGGAAGAGGAATGCTGCCTATGACCCCAAGAACACCATCTCCACCGTCAAACATGGAGGTGGAAACATTATGCTTTGGGGGTGTTTTTCTGCTAAGGGGACAGGACAACTTCACCGCATCAAAGGGACGATGGACGGGGCCATGTACCGTCAAATCTTGGTTGAGAACCTCCTTCCCTCAATCAGGGCATTGAAAATGGGTCGTGGATGGGTATTCCAGCATGACAATGACCCAAAACACACGGCCACGGCAACAAAGGAGTGGCTCAAGAAGAAGCACATTAAGGTCCTGGAGTGGCCTAGCCAGTCTCCAGACCTTAATCCCATAGAAAATCTGTGGAGGGAGCTGAAGGTTCGAGTTGCCAAACGTCAGCCTCGAAACCTTAATGACTTGGAGAAGATCTGCAAAGAGGAGTGGGACAAAATCCCTCCTGAGATGTGTGCAAACCTGGTGGCCAACTACAAGAAACGTCTGACCTCTGTGATTGCCAACAAGGGTTTTCCCACCAAGTACTAAGTCATGTTTTGCAGCGGGGTCAAATACTTATTTCCCTCATTAAAATGCAAGTCATTTTATAACATTTTTGACATGCGTTTTTCTGATTTTTTTTTGTTATTCTGTCTCTCACTGTTCAAATAAACCTACTATTAAAATTATAGACTGATCATTTCTTTGTAAGTGGGCAAACATACAAAATCAGCAGGGGATCAAATACTTTTTTCCCCCACTAGGATCTACATGCTAAAAAGATGACAGTTGTTGAGAAAGCTTTCCTGTGACCCATGGTTGCAGGGCCTTCAGTCCTTGTCATGGTTGAAAAGAACCCAAAGCAATTAAGCGTGTGTGTGTGTGCATGCATGCGTGCGTGCTCCTGCATACATGCATGTAGGCCTATGCTGAAGCCCCTGGGCCCAGGCCAGTGGGGGGCCCAAGAGGAAAGAAAACAATTGTATAAAAAGGAAATATATACTGTATATTCTATATATACTGTATATATTATATATGTAGTATATATTTTGTCATTTATTTTTACTGCAACTGCCAATCACAGGAGGACTCAAGAGCCCACTCGCAATGAGTGTAGACAGCTTGCTGCTGCCACTCTGCTAAACATCATATGGGGGTGGAAAGGAGGTAGGAGACCCACATGGGTAACTGGCGGGCCCTGCCTTGATTGGGTAATTGATTAATTTAAAAACTGTGTGAGTCAGGGGTTGGGCCCAAGAGGCAAAAGAATAAACAAATAAATAAATAAATGAGGTTATTTCATTTTTTTATAATATTTTTTTATTCAACCACAGGAGCCCGCTCTCAATGTTCAAAATACACCAGAGAGCATAATTTAGCTACAGAGGATCAATAGTTCCTTAAAAAATACTGTGGATTAAGTTTTATCACAAGCACATAAAGGTATCTGACAAAAATAAAGGAAACCCCAACATAAAGAGTCTTAAAAGGGTGTTGGTCCACCACGAGCTGCCAGAACAGCTTCAATGCACCTTGGCAATAAATTTTACAAGTGGACCTTAACCATGCCAGGAAAATGTATCCTTTATTTTGGCAGTTAGCAGTATGCCTACCTTTGGGAAGGCCACAGTTTGGGCATCGTGCACCAAATATGCAGTGGTGTAAAGTACTTCAGTAAAAAAACTTTTTTAAGTACTACTTAAGTTGTTTTTTGGGGTATCTGTACTTTACCATTTATATTTTTGACAGCTTTTACTTCACTACATTGTTAAATAAAATTATGTACTTTTTAATCCATACATTTTCCCTGACACCCAAAAGTACTCTTTGTAGCAATATTGATGTATTATTGAAACACTTGTTACATATTTAATGCATAGCAGGACAGAAAAAGTCAAATTCATGCACTTATCAAGAGAACATCCCTGGTCATCTCTACTACCTCTGATCTAGCAACTCACTAAACACAACTGCTTTGTTTCTGAATGATGTCTGACTGTTTGAGTGTGCCCCTGGCTATCCGTAAACAATTGTGGAGTCTGGTTTGCTTAATAAAAGGAATTTGAAATAATTTATACTTTTACTTTTGATACTTAAGTACATTTTTGCAATTATATTTACTTTTGATACTTAAATATATTTAAAACCAAATACTTTTACTATAGTAGAATTTTACTGGGTGACTTTCACTTTTACTTGAGTTATTTCCTATAAAGGTATCTTTACAAGTATGACCTTGGGTACTTTTCCCACCACTGCAATTTTTTATTTTTTTAAATTTTATTTCACCTTTATTTAACCAGGTAGGCAAGTTGAGAACAAGTTCTCATTTACAATTGCGACCTGGCCAAGATAAAGCAAAGCAGTTCGACACATACAACAACACAGAGTTACACATGGAGAAAAACAAACATACAGTCAATAATACAGTAGAAAAATAAGTCTATATACAATGTGAGCAAATGAGGTGAGATAAGGGAGGTAAAGGCAAAAAAGGCCATGGTGGCAAAGTAAATACAATATAGCAAGTAAAACACTGGAATGGTAGATTTTTAGTGGAAGAAAGTGCAAAGTAGAAATATAAATAATGGGGTGCAAAGGAACAAAATAAATAAATAAATAAATACAGTAGGGGAAGAGGTAGTAGTTTGGGCTAAATTATAGATGGGCTATGTACAGGTGCAGTGATCTGTGAGCTGCTCTGACAGCTGGTGCTTAAAGCTAGTGAGGGAGATAAGTGTTTCCAGTTTCAGAGATTTTTGTAGTACGTTCCAGTCATTGGCAGCAGAGAACTGGAAGGAGAGGCGGCCGAAGGAGGGATTGGCTTTAGGGGTGACCAGAGAGATATACCTGCTGGAGCGCGTGCTACAGGTGGGTGCTGCTATGGTGACCAGTGAACGGAGATAAGGGGGGACTTTACCTAGCAGGGTCTTGTAGATGACCTGAAGCCAGTGGGTTTGGCGACGAGTATGAAGCGAGGGCCAGCCAACGAGAGCGTACAGGTCGCAGTGGTGGGTAGTATATGGGGCTTTGGTGACAACACGGATGGCACTGTGATAGACTGCATCCAGTTTATTGAGTAGGGTATTGGAGGCTATTTTGTAAATGACATTGCCGAAGTCGAGGATCGGTAGGATGGTGAGTTTTACGAGGGTATGTTTGGCAGCATGAGTGAAGGATGCTTTGTTGCGAAATAGGAAGCCAATTCTAGATTTAACTTTGGATTGGAGATGTTTGATGTGAGTCTGGAAGGAGAGCTTACAGTCTAACCAAACACCTAGGTAGTTGTAGTTGTCCACATATTCTAAGTCAGAACCGTGGCGGACATCTTTGTGGGCTATACTCGGCCTTGTCTTCGGACGGTAAGTTGGTGGTTGTAGATATCCCTCTAGTGGTGTGGGGGCTGTGCTTTGGCAAAGTGGGTGGGGTTATATCCTGCCTGTTTGGCCCTGTCCGGGGGTATCATCGGATGGGGCCACAGTGTCTTCTGATCCCTCCTGTCTCAGCCTCCAGTATTTATGCTGCAGTAGTTTATGTGTCGGGGGGCTAGGGTCAGTCTGTTACATCTGGAGTATTCTCTTGTCTTATCCGGTGTCCTGTGTGAATGTAAATATGCTCTCTCTAATTCTCTCTTTCTTTCTTTCTTTCTTTCTCTCGGAGGACCTGAGCCCTAGGACTACCTGGCATGATGACTCCTTGCTGTCCCCAGTCCACCTGGCCATGCTGCTGCTCCAGTTTCAACTGTTCTGCCTGCGGCTACGGAACCCTGACCTGTTCACCGGACGTGCTTGTTGCACCCTCGACAATTACTATGATTATTATTATTTGACCATGCTGGTCATTTACGAACACTTTAACATCTTGACCATGTTCTGTTATAATATCCACCCGGCACAGCCAGAAGAGGACTGGCCACCCCTCATAGCCTGGTTCCTCTCTAGGTTTCTTCCTAGGTTTTTGGCCTTTCTCAGGAGTTTTTCCTAGGGAGTTTTTCCCAGCCACCGTGCTTCTTTCACATGCATTGCTTGCTGTTTGGGGTTTTAGGCTGGGTTTCTGTACAGCACTTTGAGATTTCAGCTGATGTACGAAGGGCTATATAAATAAATTTGATTTGATTTGATTTGATGTTGGACCGGCGGGCAGGTGCGGGCAGCGATCGGTTGAAGAGCATGCATTTAGTTTTACTTGTATTTAAGAGCAGTTGGAGGCCACGGAAGGAGAGTTGTATGGCATTGAAGCTCGTCTGGAGGGTTGTTAACACAGTGTCCAAAGAAGGGCCAGAAGTATACAGAATGGTGTCGTCTGCGTAGAGGTGGATCAGAGACTCACCAGCAGCAAGAGCGACATCATTGATGTATACAGAGAAAAGAGTTTGCCCAAGAATTGAACCCTGTGGCACCCCCATAGAGACTACCAGAGGCCCGGACAACAGGCCATCCGATTTGACACATTGAACTCTATCAGAGAAGTAGTTGGTGAACCAGGCGAGGCAATCATTTGAGAAACCAAGGCTATTGAGTCTGCCGATGAGGATGTGGTGATTGACAGAGTCGAAAGCCTTGGCCAGGTCAATGAATACGGCAGCACAGTATTGTTTCTTATCGATGGTGGTTACGATATCGTTTAGGACCTTGAGCGTGGCTGAGGTGCACCCATGACCAGCTCTGAAACCAGATTGCATAGCAGAGAAGGTGCGGTGGGATTTGAAATGGTCGGTAATCTGTTTGTTGACTTGGCTTTCTAAGACCTTGGAAAGGTAGGGTAGGATAGATATAGGTCTGTAGCAGTTTTGGGTCAAGAGTGTCCCCTCCTTTGAAGAGGGGGATGACAGCAGCTGCTTTCCAATCTTTTGGAATCTCAGACGACATGAAAGAGAGGTTGAACAGACTAGTAATAGGGGTTGCAACAATTTCGGCAGATAATTTTAGAAAGAAAGGGTCCAGATTGTCTAGCCCAGCTGATTTGTAGGGGTCCAGATTTTGCAGCTCTTTCAGAACATCAGCTTACTGGATTTGGGAGAAGGAGAAATGGGGAAGGCTTGGGCGAGTAGCTGTGGGGGGTGCAGTGCTGTTGACCGTGGTAGGGGTAGCCAGGTGGAAAGCATGCCTTGTGGTTATAAACATATAACCCATAGAAGGGTTTTGTAACCTCTTACTCTGGCAATTCCAATGTTAAACTCATGGGTGCCCTTGCAATCAATGTACTCCAGTCCTGACTTGAATGGGAACTGCCATCTATGGATTATATTTAGGGCTGGTTTCAGAAACCGAGAGAAAAACGTAGTTTGGAAAGAAAATGCATACAGCTGAAAATACTTATCTGTCTGTAGAACCGTTAGAAACAATTTTTTTTGCTAACAGCAGCACTGTTTTTCAAAGTAGCGCATCTTGAGATAGGTAATAGTACGCTACTGCCATTACGAGCGCATCGGTCATCAACGATCCATGAGTAGGATCACCTTCATCATTAGGTGAGTCAGTGTGCCACTTGGAATTGTATTTAGTAGCCTACTGTAGCCTATGATATACACTGAGTATACACAAATTTAAGAACATATGTTCTTTCCATGACATAGACTGAACAGGTGAAAGCCCAGACTCTTTTCCAGATGTGTGTGACTCTATGTGGCTGTAAGAAAGCCATCGCCAACTGCCCCCCTTTCAACATAGCCTAGATGTACGTTTTTATTACTTCTAAACAAAATGACTTTGTTGGGTTATCATACGCTTATAATGATGTTTTGATTATTGCTTGAACAGTCGTTAAGATGATATATTTGCTTGTGATCTTTGCAAAATAACTATTTTGGATGCAGCAGTTGTTAGCTAAAATGCTAACGTCATTGATATAGGATAGGCTGTCACGTTAACTAATTTAATAGCAAAAGCTAGCCAAAGAGCCATTTTACTGGTTGAAGTTGAAGTGTTTTATAAGTATAATGCAGTTGATTTGCGATGATGACACAAACATTCTATTAAGCACAAATTTCATCCCAGCTTCTATAAGAACTCCCCCTTGTTCTGGCACCCGCCTTCAATTTGCATACCGGTTTTTGTCAAGAACTGCAACGGCGCTGGGTTTTCCAAGCTAAAGTTCCCTGTGTGTATTATGAATGATCCACCACCCAAAGGACATCTAGCCAATTTTACACATCTGTGGGAAGCATTGGAATCAACGTGGGCCGAAATCCCGGTGGAGCCCATGCCCTGACGAATTCAAGACCAATTGATCTCAGTTTGTCAGTCAGAGTAGCCACTCATTTATGTAATTTGTCTGTTATTAAAAAATATTCAGCTATTGTCTTCTGTCATGTAAATTACGTAGAATTGCATGAAAAAAACAAAGCCATGGGGCCAATGATTTCTTAATTCGGCCAGCCTATGCTCGGAACTTTAGAGTCCATATGTTAGTTATCAATATGTCGTTTTGGATGTTGATTTGATAATAGTGGATGTACACTGAACATCACCCCTCATAAATCTCGTTAAAATGCAGTGCTGGCTACTTTTTCTAAGTGGGTTTCATGGAATAACAAACCGGAGGAAAATGTATGTAGTTCTTTCTTTATCATTTTGGGGATGATTGTACATTTTATGTTGTGTGCAGTGACATGTCTGACTGTGAACCTAATCACGGTGTGCTTCCTTGAAAGCCTACTGAAGGCATGGCCAAGCCTATGTAAAAATATGACCAAAAGGTTTTACAAAAATATTCCAAAGCAAGCTTGGCCTCAAACACCTGTCAAATTGTTTTCCCAACACGACTGACAATAGTTAGAGCCATAACACTCACTTATCCACTAACAGGATGGAAAATGTAAATCGATGGGGCTGTAAAATACTAAATCACATTATAGATTTGAGGGCAATTCCTGTCCCGGGCTTGTGAAGTTAATTTCTTTCTCCAGACAAGCGTCTTGTCTAGCCACTCCTCCGCATCCGTTACAGCTGCTGAGCACTCGCGCTATCCTCTCAGCCACGAGGTGTCCACGCGCAGTTCCCGGGTGGTGATTGGTTAAAGACCACACAAACATCTTTTTCAACCAATGACAGTGATGTGCATGCGCTGAGCCATGATGTGCATTCTGCTTCCACATGCTCAGCTGAGGTGATCGCCAACCCTGGTGAATCACTGGCTGGTCTCCTCATATAAAAGCTGCGCTCCTTGGTTTATAGTGCGCACTGTTAACATGAGAGCAGGTAACACATGAGTTTAGTCGTACGCTATAAAGCAAGCATTTTGCTCTGCTTCACAATCGTAGACCTCTGAACCTCACTCAATCATATTGACAGTCTAATTGAACTAAACTTCGAATTGGAATAGCTCTGAACTTCTTGCAGTTCAAATCTTCTTCGACTTGGATATCGATTAAATAGCCAACATGGTTGTTATGTCAAAGACAGTGAAGACCTTCGAGGTTATTTTCAGCGATCCTAGCAAGACTTTTTACTGCAGTGGAGACAAAGTAGCCGGGAAGATCCTGGTGGAAGTAGCTGAGGTGACGAGAGTCTCGGCTATGAAAGTGCTCGGAGTTGGATGCGCAAAAGTGGAATATGCCAAAGGAAAGCAGAAATGCCGAGAGGAGAATGAGTACTTGAGATACGAAGAGGTTGTTCAACTTGATGACCATCCAGCTGGTAAGATCCTCCTAGAATTTTTTTCCAAGCAATCAATATGATAACTTGTTTTCAAGTGTAGCCATGTGGATGCCCGTTTAGCTGGTGCTGCTGTCGATGATTAACTTGCTAGTTAAGGTTAGTGACTCAAATGAATTTCGTGATTATGACATGCATTTCAAATGTCACTGTAAGGGTCGAATTACAGATTAATGTGAAATAACGTTATTAGGTCAGTTTACCAAGCAGTTATATTTGCTGTTATTTAGACTGAAAGTGTCCACTACTTATGAGGAGTCATTGATTTTAGAGTTGACTGAACAATGCAAAAGATTCTGGCAGCATTAACTGAGCAGTGCATGGTCAGTCGATACAGGGAATCCCCTTATGAGGTGTCAAGCATTTAGTATCTATGTTTCACCATACTTGGCAGAGTGACATGGTGTCCTTGGCAAACCCCCAACACGAGGCTTGGCAGGAAGTTAACATAGCTAACAAGTCAACAAACCAACCTTTTGCCTGATTAGTGGAATTGCAAGATAAATCACCTTTATTAAATAGCTTTCTTTTCATTTTCAGATCATGATGGATCAGTTATCCTTAGACCTGGCAACAAGTATGAGTACATGTTTGGATTTGAGCTCCCCCAGCAAGGGTAAGTCTCTGCATTGGCCTGTATTGTTTTATTGAGTCAATACAATACATCTTCCTCTATGGGTCTGTGGCTCTGTCTTATCTTTACCTTTTTGTTTCCCCAAAGGCAGATTGTGTCTTCCTACAAGGGCAAGTTTGGCTATGTCCAATACTACGTCAAGGCCTTTATGGAGAGGCCTGCTCAGCCTGCCCTGGAGTGCAAGAAACACTTTGAGGTGGAGGAGCCCCTGGATGTGAACACACCAGATCTGTTGGTGAGTTCATCTCTCACTTACCGCAGCCTGAACTGCAAAAGTAGAAATAGCTGAGTTGCATGCTAACTTGCCACTTGAAGTCTGAAAGGAAACTCATCTTTAATAGTATTTCTGATACACAACATATGACATTTTGAAAGCATTAAGAGTGAGCAGTCTGTATCGCAGATTTTTCCCTTGAGCTATAATTTTAAATGTGGGATTAGTCGGGTCCTGAAATAAAGCTTCAGGTCGGGCACCTCTGTCATATCCTGTGCATCTGCCTTCCTTGTAAAGCCTTAAAGCATGGACAGATTTGAACACATGCAATTCAGGTCATAGACCCTGGAAGTCCTCAAATAATTAAGTTAACTTGGCATTTATGTGGACATAAAGGAATAGAGATATTGAATTGGAGCTCTAAAAAACATGGCTAAACATCTGTTCAAGTGAGCCCCTGTGAAACCACTATATTTTTCTTGCCCTCTCTTCAGTCTCCTACAGGTGGCATGAAGGAGAAGAAGGTCACCTGCATGTTCATTCCTGACGGCCAGGTGTCCCTGAACGCCAAGATTGACCGCAAGGGGTTCTGTGAGGGTGAAGACATCTGCATCTGCGCCAAGTTTGAGAACACCTGCTCACGGATTGTGATCCCCAAGGCGGCCATCATCTCCAAGCACACCTACCAGGCAAATGGCAGGACCAAGGTCTTCCGGCAGAAGCTCTCCTCAGTGCGCGGCAACCACATCATCTCCGGCATGTGCGACGCCTGGCAGGGCAAGACCATCCGGGTGCCCAAGATCAAGCCCTCCATGCTGGGCTGCAACATCATCCGTGTAGAGTATGCCCTCATGGTGAGCATCTTGATCCTCTCCAACTAGCATAATAGCATAGTGCTAATGGTTTTGGTGGTAAGCAGCCGTTTCTAGTAGCAAAGAACTTTCATTGGGGAAATTAAGTGTATGGATCAACCTTCAAACTAACGCATCATAGACATGCTTGTAATACTATGGTCATTACTGTAAATCTGCCAGATCCCTTAGTTGGATAAGGGGATTAGCCAAGTGACCGCACTAGTTTAGACATGCAACCTTTTGAAATGGCCACTCGGCAAGTCTGGTTTCAAATGTTATCTCTTCCCCCAGATCTACATGCACATCCCAGGCAGCGAAAAGCTGATCCTGGAGCTGCCGCTGGTCATAGGCACAGCCGGCCTGGGAAGCCGCACCAACAGCATGAGCAGCACAGATGGCTCGGTCAGCAACGCCTCAGCCAGCTGGGTGTCCCTGCGCATGCCTTCTGCTCCCCCCAGCTACTGTGACGTCACGCGTGACTGCCGCCTGGACCAGCCCCTCACGCCCCTGCTGAATGACTACGATGGTGACGACAGCCCCATCTTCATGCACGCCTCTGCATTCCAGTTCCCGAACCTTCCTGCCTACTCTGAGGTGAGTCTCGAAAATAAATGCAGTGATTAAGTGATATCTCCATGATGGTACTAGTTGAAGGGTGATTGAATTGATGAGCAGGTGATCTAACAAAGCGTCTCGTCTGTTTCAGGTTGATGAGGAGTTCAGTGGAAACGCTCACATGCTGCAGGTCTGCTGAACTATCTTGTCGCTTCCAGAACTCTGGTCCACTGCACAAGGGCCACTTTCGGCACTTAGCTCACTTGAGTTGAAGAGCCAAACTACTTGTTGAACGGACTTTGAGAAGTGATGTGGCAGATATCGGAGCTGGCCCTGCATCGAGAAAGGAAGAGGATGTGAAGGGCAAGAGGCTGAAGTGTTCTTGTGCCCGCGCTGTCGGCAATCTTTGCTGCGCCATCTAAGCTGATCTTGTTCTGTTTCCTTCTGAACTGTTGCTGTTCTGGTTTCAGAACGTGACACTGCAGACCTTGTGGTTTGCGATGTCTTGTCGATTAGTTTCCCACCGGGGTTAAGCACATGTTGACAAGTCCCCAACTGATTATGAATAAGCTCTTTGCTTGTTGGGTGTCTGTCCTTCATAGTGTGTAGTCAATTCATATAATTCCTGTATTTCATGAAAATTGGGATTTCATCTGAGGAACCATATTTTTGTTGATTTCTAGAATGAAAGTAAGCAATTTTGTTATGGAGTTTGTTTGACAGACAGATGTTAAGAGAATATTTTTTGCTTTTGATAATTGCGGCATGTTGAGAGATATATTCTCCCAAGGGACAATTGTGCCGAGTCCATATATTTTTCTGTACCAGTGTTTTTTTAAATGTTAATTCTATGTGGTATTGCACTATCTTATGGATGCATATTGCTCTGTAACTGCCTACAGGAGATCTCCTGGTTTAGATTTGTTTGTTTCTGTTGAAAAAAAAACAAGTTTTCTGTTATGTTTGAGTGTCCAAAACAAACCTCAATATATTATGGCAAGGGCTCAAATTGTTTCTTATTCCAAATGAGGGCTGAATCACTAAGCCAAACTGGGGTGTATTTAGTCTTGACTCCTCGCACATGCTATCAGACGTTGACAAATGAACTTATGTGAATATTATTGGCAATATATTTGGTTTCTCCTAGACTGTGTTTCACTGGGATGCCTAAGCAGGCCTCAACTGAATGACTGTAAGACTGATCTGTGAGAACAATGTGCAATGCATCTTTTATATTTTGTCCAGATCATAAATGAAAAGTTTTTTTTGTATGAGACCCTATGGGTTAATATCTATTAATAAAAAGTTGAAATTAATTTGTCTTGTGGTACATACAAATCTAATGGCATGACAACAACCTACAATCATTACGGTTTAGCCAAGTGTTAATGGTACCAGGCCACAATTGCTTATAGAGATGATCCCTTTGCTGAAAGGGAATTTTAATTAAAAGCCTAGGGTGGGATTCAATCTGTATTGCAGAATATCCTCGTTATAGCTCCATTTAAAGACAATGTTCCTGCATTCACTGTAAATTCATGTTGGCGCAATGGGAAAATGTTTTATGCAGATCTTCTGCGATATGGATTGAGTTCTTCCCCTAGTATTTACACAATGGTTCTGAAACCTTTGGTTTCACCAAATTCCATTTTATAACCAGTCATACAGACTTATTTTTTTTATTGAACTTGTGCAACTACAGCTTCACGACTATTGGAGGTAGCACCTTTCAGAACTAAAATCTGGCACAATAATTTTTCAAGAGACCACGATAACGAGCAAATATACTTGAACTGGGATTCAATCCGATTGCACTTTGCAATGCATGTTTTGAAGGCAACGTTACCCCATTAACAGTAAATGCTGCATATGGCTCCTCAATCGGAAATGGCCTTTAAATGACACTTTGTGCAAATCCACAATTGATTTCGATCCCTACCTTGCCTGTAAAAACCTCCCCTGCCCTACCAACTGAACAAGGATAAACACAATTCTTTGGAAACATTCCCTTCATGAAATAGGTCAAGACAAACCGAAATACTCACTGTTTACCTAGCTAGAAAATATACTTGAAAGGCATTTCAAATGAGAGTGGAGTTAATGCAGGCTTAGTTTAGTCGTGCTATGCATGGTGTATACACTATTGGTTTTGTGACCTTTCTCATCGTCTTTGGGAAGCTTGTACTTTTATCCTTTCAAGTTACCTCCATGTCTAGTGATCCCAATTGCGTTTTGGAAATAGAGGGAGATCAAAAGAACACATGTCCCCAGGTTTTTACCACTTCACCTTATAAAGCTAATCTCAGCATAAAAATAAATGTCCTCTCACTGTCAACTGCGTTAATTTTCAGCAAACTTAACGTGTAAATATTTGTATGAACATAAGATTCAATAACTGAGACAAACTGAACAAGGTCAACAGACATGTGACTAACAGAAATGGAATAATGTGGCCATGAACAAAGGGGGGGTCAAAATCAAAAGTAACAGTCGGTATCTGGTGTGGCCACCAGCTGCATTAAGTACTGCAGTGCATCTCCTCCTCATGGACTGCACCAGATTTGCCAGTTCTTGCTGTGAGATGTTACCCCACTCTTCCACCAAGGCACCTGCAAGTTCCCGGACATTTCTGGGGGGAATGGCCCTAGCCCTCACCCTCCGATCAAACAGGTCTCAGACGTGCTCAATGGGATTGAGATCCGGGCTCTTCGCTTGCCATGGCAGAACACTGACATTCTTGTCTTGCAGGAAATCACGCACAGAACGAGCAGTATGGTTGGTGGCATTGTCATGCTGGAGGGTCATGTCAGGATTCTCCTGCAGGAAGGGTACCACATGAGGGAGGAGGATGTCTTCCCTGTAACGCACAGCGTTCAGATTGCCTGCAATGACAACAAGCTCAGTCCGATGATGCTGTGACACACTGCCCCAGACCATGACGGACCCTCCACCTCCAAATCGATCCCGCTCCAGAGTACAGGCCTAGTTGTAACGCTCATTCCTTCGACAATAAACGCGAATCCGACCATCACCCCTGGTGAGACAAAACCGCGACTCGTTAGAGGAGAGCACTTTTTGCCAGTCCTCTCTGGTCCAGCTACGGTGGGTTTATGCTCATGTAACAGTGTAGGTTCCGTCCCTCTCTTCGCCCCAACCCGGGCTCGAACCAGGGACCCTTGCACACATCAACAACTGACACCCCACGAAGCATCGTTACCCATCGCGCCACAAAAGCCGCGGCCCTTGCAGCGCAAGGGGAAACCCTACTTCAAGTCTCAGAGCGAGTGACGTCACTGATTGAAACGCTATATTAGCGCGCACCACCGCTAACTAACTAGCCATTTCACATCGGTTACACTCACCCCCCCCTTTGACCTCCTCCTTTTCCGCAGCAACCAATGATCCGGGTCACGGCACCAATGTAACAGTGTAGGTTCCGTCCCTCTCTTCGCCCCAACCCGGGCTCGAACCAGGGACCCTTGCACACATCAACAACTGACACCCACCGAAGCATCGTTACCCATCGTGCCACAAAAGCCACGGCCCTTGCAGCGCAAGGGGAAACCCTACTTCAAGTCTCAGAGCGAGTGACGTCACTGATTGAAACGCTATATTAGCGCGCACCACCGCTAACTAACTAGCCATTTCACATCGGTTACACTCATAGGCAATGTTGTTGCTGGTGATGTCTGGTGAGGACCTGCCTTACAACAGGCCTACAAGCCCTCAGTCCAGCCTCTCTCAGCCTATTGGACAGTCTGAGCACTGATGGAACTCGGGAAGTTGTTGTTGCCAACATGTACCTGTCCCGCAGGTGTGATGTTCGGATGTACCAATCCTGTGCAGGTGTTGTTACATGTGGTCTGCCACTGCGAGGACGATCAGCTGTCCGTCCTGTCTCCCTGTAGCACTGTCTTAGGCGTCTCACAGTATGGACATTGCAATTTATTGCCCTGGCCACATCTGCAGTCCTCATGCCTCCTTGCAGCGTGCCTAAGGCACGTTCACGCAGATGAGCAGGAACCCTGGGCATCTTTCTTTTGGTGTTTTTCAGAGTCAGTAGAAAGGTCTCTTTAGTGTCCTAAGTTTTCATAACTGTGACCTTATTTGCCTACCGTCTGTAAGCTGTTAGTGTCTTAACGACCGTTCCACAGGTGCATGTTCATTAATTGTTTATGGTTCATTGAACAAGCATGTGAAACAGTGTTTAAACCTTTTACAATGACGATCTGTGAAGTTATTTGGATTTTTACGAATGATCTTTGAGACAGGGTCCTGAAAAGGGGACATTTCTTTTTCTGCTGAGTTTATGTCCCAAATTAGATGGTTTTCTCCTTTTTGTCTGTCTAGCGTGGGAATCCAAAGTCATGTCATTTTGCTTATATTACCTGAATGCGATGGTTATCCTACAAACCTGTGGCCAGACTATTTTGGTAATTTGGCCTTTTAACACTTCATTGAGGGAGACAGGCAGAGGACTCCTTAATTGTTTGTGCCCTTGTCTGGTCAGTGATGGATTCAGTCAAGACTGAGGGCCCAAGAAGCATGAACAGGGGTCATTTTTCCTAAGCATATTCTCTGCTCTTTCGGTGCTGACGTGCCTGAGTGCTACTCCTGTGGGTAGAGCGATAAGGGCCGTCGCTTATCTTCTGTCCAGCAGCTCCACCCCCTCTCTTCTCTGACTTAACCTCTGAAGCCTATGCTTCGATTTCACTTTCTGTCTGAACATATAAGGTTGATCCTAAGTTGAGATCCGCAAGGCCTGACTCTTCAGACGTCATAGGGTCACCGGTCACATGACCTGGGGAAACCTTAACACATTTTTTTCCTGGGCCCATCCCTCGTATCCATTCAGGATCCCCTCACGTTTGTGGACACATGGCCTCACACAGCTCTGTGAGGTCACACCGACTAGCTACGTTAGTAGTAGAAGTGCCCATCCTCATGCCGTGCCATGCTTTCCCATTACCATTTTTCCAACATCTGCACTAATGTACATGGGCAAACTGTTTGGTTTGGCCATATGTCATGGGTGGGCAGTTCCATGTACAGGTGTATACAACTTCCCTATGGTCAAAGGATAAGGGTGGCATTGTACAGATTAAAAAAACTGTAATGTCCACCTTCTTCTGGAAACATTCCCAAAGTTAATGGTTGACCAAAGGAGTAGCAGATGGCGAACTGAAATGGTTGAAACCCGCCCACGCATATCGGTTAATGACTGTTTCCCTTGAGATTGTTCCACTCCATTGAGTCACCATTACTTGCCCATTCTGAACTTAATGAGTGGGTATGGCTAATATGGTGGCTGTGGAAGAAATATCAACAGCAGATAACAGAGCTACCCACATGAAAAAATACTATAGGAAATGTTATAAATAATATAGTATTCACTTTACTGTACTATAGTATGTACTGTAGTGTTTTTGCAGACTAATATTGTAGTATTTACAGTTAAAGCTGCAATATGTAACTTTTTGGGCGACCTGACCAAATTCACATAGAAATATGAGTTATAGATCTGTCATTATAATTGCAAGCAAGTTTAAGAAGTGGTAGATCTGTTCTATGTGTTTTTGCGGACTGTAGTGTTTTTGCGGACATTACTGTAGTACTTACTACAGAGTTTTTGGGGATAATACTGTAGTATTTACTATAATATTCTACAGTATAATACAACATTATATAGCAAGTACTACACATGATCGAGGGACACTACAGTGTGTAGTATAGTGTTCTACAGTATACTACAGTTTACTAGAGAATTCTATATTAAACTGTAGTATTTTTTAATGTGGGAATGATGTGCAGAGGGCATGGCTCCCTAAAGATGAGATGTGGTGAGGGGCTACATAGATAACTCTGTCAGCTGACCAGAGTGGACACAGATAACAAACATTAAACGACGTAACATCAGCATTTCATTTAAATTATCTGGCAACAGCTCTGGTGGACATTCTTGCAGTCAGCATGCCAATCGCAAGCTCCCTCAAAACTTGAGACATCTGTGAAATTGTGTTGTGTGACAAAACTGCACGTTTTCGAGTGTCCTTTTATTGTCCCCAGCACAAGGTGCACCTGTGTAATGATAATGGTGTTTAATCAGCTTCTTGATAAGCCACACCTCTCAGGTGGATGGGTTATCTTGGCAAAGGAGAAATGCTCACTAACAGGGATGTAAACAAATTTGTGCACAAAATGTGAGAGAAATATTTTTTTTGTCCATGTGTAACAGTTCTGGGATCTTTTATTTCAGCTCATGAAACATGGGACGAACACTTTACATGTTGCATTTACATTATATATTTTTTTCAGTGTAGATTACTCGGTTATATTCTCAAAATGAAAACGGTTGTGTATTTAACACCAATAGCTGTATGCTCAAACAGGTTATAATAATATGTATGTGTGATCATTAGATGGCCCTTTTGTTGTTGGTGTTCTTCTTAAAACTGCATTGTTGTTTAAGGGCTTGTAAGTAAGCATTTCACTGTAAGGTCTATACCTATTGTATTCAGCGCATGTGACAAATAAAATTTGATTTGATTTTGAGTGAGGAATATGGGTGCTTTTCCCAGGACATGCAGAGCATGTTGCCAGCTGTGTACATGCAGTGTCCCTGTGTCTGGCTTCCTAGGTTGAAAAGCTGCTGGGGATAGTTCAATTGTTCAAAGTCTTCAATAACAACACTGTTTCACTGACAAAATGTGAAAAATATACACTTTCTAATGATATTCAATGCTTTGTAGCATTTTGCTTCCCTTGAAATAAAGCCTCTCCTACAAAGTATATTTTTCTCAGATATTGTGTTCTCCATCAAGGCACCAAAGCATTAGCACTGAACTCCTGCACAGTTACAAATCAGTCACACTATGCACCCTATCCCAGCAGCTTTTCAACCTATAAAGCCAGACACAGGGACACTGCATGTACACAGCTGGCAACATGCTCTGCATGTCCTGGGAAAAGCAAGGCCTTTCACCCATATTCCCCACTCAAAATCAAATCAAATTTGATTTGTCACGTGCGTCGAATACAACAGGTGTAGACCTTACAGTGAAATGCTTACTTACAAGCCCTTAACCAACAATGCAGTTTTAAGAAAAATACCCCCCAAGAAAGTAACAAATAATTAAAGAGCAGCAGTAAAATAACAATGGCGAGGCTAGGGGTACAGGTACAGAGTCAATGTGCAGAGGTACCGGTTAGTCAAGGTAATATGTACATGTAGGTAGAGTTATTAAAGTGACTATGCATAGATAATAACAGAGAGTAGCAGCAGCGTAAAAGAGGGGGGGGCAATGCAAATAGTCTGGGTAGCCATTCGATTAGATGTACAGGAGTCTTATGGCTTGAGGGTAGAAGCTTTTTAGAAGCCTCTTGAACCTAGACTTGGTGCTCCAGTACTGCTTGCCGTGCGGTAGCAGAGAGAACAGTCTATGACTACGGTGGCTCGAGTCTTTGAACATTTTTGGACCATCTTCTGACACTGCCTGGTATAGAGGTCTTGGATGGCAGGAAGCTTGGCCCCAGTGATGTACTGGGCCGTACACATTACCCTCTGTAATGTCTTGTGGTCGGAGGCCGAGCAGTTGCCATACCAGGCAGTGATGCAACCCGTCAGGATGCTCTCAATGGTAGCTGTAGAACCTTTGAGGATCTGCAGACCCATGGCAAATCTTTTCAGTCTCCTGAGGGGGAATAGGTTTTGTCGTGCCATCTTCATGACTGTCTTGGTGTGCTTGTTAGTTTGTTGGTGATGTGGACGCCAAGAAACTTGAAGCTCTCAACCTGCTCCATTACAGCTCTGTCGATGAGAATGGGGGCGTGCTCAGTCCTCCTTTTCCTGTAGTCCACAATCATCTCCTTTGTCTTGATCACGTTGAGGGAGAGGTTGTTGTCCTTGCACCACACGGTCAGTCTCTTACCTCCTCCCTATAGGCTGTCTCATCATTGTTGCTGGTCAAGCCTACCACTGTTGTGTCATCGTCAAAGTAAATGATGGTGTTGGAGTCGTGCCTGGCCGTGCAGTCATGAGTGGACAGGGATTACAGGAGGGGACTGAGCATGCACCCCTGAGGGGTATGTACGTACAGTCACTGTGGGGACGATGTCATCAATGCACTTATTGATGAAGCCAGTGACTGACGTGGTGTACTCCTCAATGCCATCGGAAGAATTTCGGAACATATTCCAGTCTGTGCTAGCAAAACAGTCATGTAGCTTAGCATCTGCTTCATCTGACCACTTTTTTATTGACTGAGTCACTGGTGCTTCCTGCTTTAATTTTTTTGTAAGCAGGAATCAGGAGGATAGAATTATGGTCAGATTTGCCAAATGAAGGGTGAGGGAGAGCTTTGTATGTGTCTCTGTGTGTGGAGTAAAGGTGGTCTAGATATTTGTTGTCCTATTTTGTTGCCTTACAACCTGGAATTAAATTTGATTATTGTATTATTTGATTTACACAACATGCCTACCACTTTGAAGATGCAAAATATTATTTATTGTGAAACAAACAAGAAATAAGGTTAAAAATACTGAAAACTTGAGCGTGCATAACTATTCACCCCCCCAAAGTCAATACGTTGTAGAGCCACCTTTTGCAGCAATTACAGCTGCAAGTCTCTTGGGGTAAGTCTCTACAAGCTTGGCACATCTAGCCACTGGGATTTTTGCCCATTCTTCAAGGCCAAACTGCTCCAGCTCCTTCAAGTTGTATGGGTTCCGCTAGTGCACAGCAATCCTTAAGTCATACCACAGATTCTAAATTAGATTGAGGTCTGGGCTTTCCAAGACATTTAAATGTTTCCCCTTAAACCACTCAAGTGTTGCTTTAGCAGTATGCTTAGGGTCATTGTCCTGCTGGAAGGTGAACTTCCATCCCAGTCTCAAATCTCATGAAGACTGAAACAGGTTTCCCTCAAGAATTTCCCTGTATTCAGTGCCATCCATCATTCCTTCAATTCTGACCAGTTTCCCAGTCCCTGCCGATGAAAAACCTCCCCACAGCATGATGCTTCCAACACCATGCTTCACTGTGGGGATGTTGTTCTCAGGGTGATGAGAGGTGTTGGGTTTGCGCCAGACATAGCATTTTCCTTGATGGCCAAAAAGCTACATTTTAGTCTCATCTGACCAGAGTACCTTCTTCCATATGTTTGGGGAGTCTCCCACATGCCTTGTGGCGAACACCAAACATTTTTGCTTATTTTTTTCTTTAAGCAATGGCTTTTTTCTGGCTACTCTTCCATAACGCCCAGCTCTGTGGAGTGTACGGCTTAAAGTGGTCCTATGGCTAGATACTCCAATCTCCGCTGTGGGGCTTTGCAGCTTCTTCAGGGTTATCTTTGGTCTCTTTGTTGCCTCTCTGATTAATGCCCTCCTGGCCTGGTCTGTGAGTTTTGGTGGGCGGCCCTCTCTTGGCTTGTTTGTTGTGGTGCCATATTCTTTCAATGTTTTAATAATGGATTTAATGGTGCTCCGTGGGATGTTCAAAGTTTCTGATAGTTTTTTATAACCCAACCCTGATCTGTACTTCTCCACAACTTTGTCCCTGACCTGTTTGGAGAGCTCCTTGGTCTTCATGGTGCCACTTGCTTGGTGGTGCCCCTTGCTATGCGGTGTTGCAGACTCTGGGGCCTTTCAGAACAGGTGTATATATACTGAGATCATGTGACAGATCATGTGACACTTAGATTGCACACAGGTGGACTTTATTAAATGTATTATGTGACTTCTGAAGGTAATTGGTTGCACCAGATCTTTTTTAGGAGCTTCATAGCAAAGGGGGTGAATACATATGCACGCACCACTTAAACAAAAAAAATTGTAGAATTGTAGAGATATTTTTTTCATTTCACATTTCACCAATTTTGAGTATTTTGTGTATGTCAATTACATGAAATCCGAATAAAAATAAATTTAAATTGCAGGTTGTAATGCAACAAAATAGGAAAAACGCCAAGGGGGATGAATACTTTTGCAAGGCACTGTATGTTTTTTATGTCGTCGTTCAGCCACGACTTGGTGACACATAAGATATTACAGTTTTTAATGTCTTGTTGGTAGGATATACATGCTTTTTGTTCATCCACTTTATTATCCAGCGATTATACATTGGCCAATAGTACCGATAGCAAAGGCAGATTAGGCAGTTGTCGCCGTATCCTCACATGGCACCCCGATCTCCTTCCGCGAAACCTGTTGTCTCTTTCTCCTGCGAATGACGGGGATGAGGGCCTGTTCGGGTGTCTGGAGTAAATCCCTCTCGTCCGACTCATTAAAGAAAAATTCTTCATCCAATTCAAGGTGAGTAATCGCTGTTCTGATGTCCAGAAGCTTTTTTTGGTCATAAGAGACGGTAGCAGAAACATTATGTACAAAATAAGTTACAAACAATGTGAAAAAACAAACATAATAGCACGGTTTGTTAAGAACCCATAAAACGGCAGCCATCCCCCCGGTGCCATGCCAACTTCAACATCTTATATACCTGAACAACAATTTACAGCAACCTTCAAAGTCGATAATGTCTGGTCAGGGGTATGGCAATGAATGTGCAAAAAGTCACCATGAAAAAATATCTGGTATGGGGATGGACCAAGGTTTTTCAGATGAGTCACTAACCTTTAACCTTCTTCAGCCTTTGACCTCAGGTCATTCATCTCATGCCCTTGCTGTTGACCCTGCCTCCTATAACAGCTCTGCTGCCACGGGGTTAAGGAAGGGGACATGTTTCTGACAGCCCACTCACCAGGGTAAAGCATACATTTTTGTTCAGGTGAACTGTCCCATTGGTTAAATCAATGTTGTTTCCATCTAATTTTAATGAAATTACGCTGAACCAACAGGGAATAGACATTGAATTGACATCTGTGGCCAGTGGTGTGTGAGTCATTTCTAGTGGTGTAAAGTACTTAGGTAAAAATACTTTAAAGTACTACTTAAGTAGTTTTTTTGAGGTATCTGTACTTTACTGTTAATATTTTTGACTACTTTTACTTTTACTTCACTACATTCCAAAATAAAATAATGTACTTTTTACTCCATACATTTTCCCTGACACCCAAAATAACTCGTTAGACTTGGAATGCTTAGCAGGACAGGGAAATGGTCCAATTCACACACTTATGAAGAGAACATCCCTGGTCATCCCTACTGCCTCTGACCAGGTGGACTCACTAAACACAAATGCTTAATTTGTAAATCATGCCTACGTGTTCTAGTGTGCTCCTGGCTATCCGTAAATTAAAAAAATAAGAAAATTGTGCCGTCTGGTTTGTTTAATATAAGCACTTTGAAATTATTTATACTTTTACTTGACTTTTGATACTTAAGTGCAGTATATTTTTGCAGTTACATTTACTTTTGATACTTTTTTTAAACCTTTATTTAACTATGCAAGTCAGTTAAGAACAAATTCTTATTTACAATGACGGCCTAGGAACAGTGGGTTAACTGCCTTGTTCAGGGGCAGAACGACAGATCCCCTTGTCAGCTCGGGGATTCAATCTAGCAACCTTTTGTTTATTGGCCCAATGCTCTAACCACTAGGTTACCTGCCGCCCGCAACCAAATACCAACATTTGAAGGAGATTTATCTTCAGCTTGGATAGTTACATTTGTGCCACTGATTTAGGGCTCTATTCAATCTGTATTGTGGATGTTCAGCGTTACAGCAGGATTGAAATTTAAAGCCAATGTTGCCGCATTAGCGGAGACTGCATTCAACGCTGCATATCTACCCTCAATCGGAAATCACGCAGTCTGTAATACTTCAGCAATACAGATTGAATAGATCCCTTAGTCTGGCTTCAATTCCAGTTTTTCTACAAATGAATAATTTATATGTTCAATTCACGTCCTAGAATAGGACTAAATCAAATCAAACTTTAAATGCACTTTAAAGTCTGATTTGATTCAGTCCTATTCTTCAACTTTGATTTGGTTGAGATGAGACGTGAATTCAACACATTAATTATTAATTTGTAGACAAACTGGAAATAAAGCCAGACTAAGTCAGTGGTACAGATGGAACTATCCAAGCAGTAGATACATCTTCTTTAAATGTTGATGTGGTTGCATTGACAACCAAACACAATATCACTAAATATCATTACATTTTGAAATCAACCAGAGCTTGAAACCCTAGCTTGAAACTGTATTGTCTATCTTTAGATGAATTCTGGGTTGAATTGGAACGATAGCTGTTGATGACTTTGAAAATGTTATATACAGTGGCAAGCAAACGTATGTGAACCCTTTGGAATTACCTGGATTTCTGCATAAATTGGTCATAACATTTTATCTGAACTTCATCTAGGTCACAACCGTAGACAAACACATTCTGCTTAAACTAATAACACACAAACAATTATACGTTTTCATGTCTTTATTGAACACACCATGTAAACATTCACAGTGCAGGGTGGAAAAAGTATGTGAACCCTTGGATTTAATAACTGGTTGACCCTCCTTTGGCAGCAATAACCTCAACCAAACATTTTATGTAGTTGCAGATCAGACCTGCACAGCGGTCAGGAGGAATTTTGGACCATTCCTCTTTACAAAACTGTTTCAGTTCAGCAATATTCTTGGGATATCTGGTGTGAACTACTCTCTTGAGGTCATGCCACAGCATCTCAATCGGGTTGAGGTCAGGACTCTGACTGGGCCACTCCAGAAGGCGTATTTTCTTCTGTTGAAGCATTTCTGTTGTTGATTTACTTCTGTGTTTTGGATTGTTGTCCTGTTGCATAGCCCAACTTCTGTTGAGCTTCAATTGGCGGACAGATAGCCTAACTTTCTCCTGCAAAATGATAAACTTGGGAATTAATTTTTCCATCAATGATAGCAAGCTGTCCAGGCCCTGAGGCAGCAAAGCAGCCCCAAACCATGATGATCCCTCCACCATACTTTACAGTTGGGATGAGGTTTTGATGTTGGTGTGCTGTGCCTTTTTTTCTCCACACACAGTGTTGTGTTCCTTCCAAACAATTCAACTGTAGTTTTATCTGTCCACAGAATATTTTGCCAGTAGCGCTGTGGAACATCCAGGTGCACTTTTGCAAACTTCAGACGTGCAGCAATGTTTTTTTTGACAGAAGTGGCTTCTTCCGTGGTGTCCTCCAATAAACACCATTCTTGTTTAGTGTTCTACGTGTCGTAGACTCGTCAACAGAGATGTTAACATGTTCCATAGATTTATGTAAGTCTTTAGCGGACACTCTAGGATTCTTCTTAACCTCATTGAGCATGCTGCGCTGTGCTCTTGCAGTCATCTTTGCAGGACGGCCACTCCTAGGGAGAGTAGTAACAGTGCTGAACTTTCTCTATTTATAGACAATTTGTCTTACCACGGACTGATGAACATCAAGGCTTTTAGAGATACTTTTGTAACCCTTTCCAGCTTTATGCAAGACAACAATTCTTAATCTTAGGTCTTCTGAGATCTCTTTTGTTCAAGGCATGGTTCACATCAGGCAATGCTTCTTGTGAATAGCAAACTCAAATTTTGAGAGTGTTTTTTATAGGGCAAGGCAGCTCTAATCATCATCTCCAATCTCGTCTCATTGATTGGACTCCAGGTTAGCTGACTCCTGACTCCCAATTAGCTTTTGGAGAAGTCATTAGCCAAAGGGTTCACATACTTTTTCCAACCTACACTGTGAATGTTTAAATTATGCATTCAATATAGACCAAAAAATACAATAATTAGTGCGTTATTAGTTTAAGCACACGATGTTTGTCTATTGTTGTGACTTAGATGAAGATCAGATCAAATTTGATGACCAATTTATGCAGACATCCAGGTAATTCCAAAGAGTTCACATACTTCTGCTTGCCACTGTAGGCCTAAATAGCATCATATGAGCATACACGAGTGATCAACTATGGTCACGTTTGCTCTGTTAAACCTACCCATTGGAATGACTTCAATAGCAACAGTGAATCTATTTAGTTTTTAAGTGGAGATCTCTCAGCAATCATTCACACAATAGCACATTGGTAATAGTCAGTGACAAATATCATAGCTGGGCTTGGTTAAAACCCTGGATGGGAGTCCAAAGGGTAGCTGTAGATAGTAGTTTTTTTCATTTTACATGTAGACTGTGCTTGGCAGCTAAAAGCTAAATTGCAGTACACAACACACACAAGTAAAAAAACATGTCTGCGTGCATAATTGTACGTCTGTGATATTTGTCCCTACCTGCCTGTGTAGCACATGGAGATTTGGTTGTGTGAAACATACTCCTCAGCCTGAAGTTTCCCCACTTGCCCCATCAAAATCCATCAATCTAAAATTCAAAATCAAATCGCTAAATGATCCATGGTAAAACCATCTTAAAACAATTCCATGTCAGCCCCCCCAACAGCTTAGAACTTTAGAGGCTTTAGGGGAACATTCTATGTACACTTAACAAAAATATAAACGCAATATGTAGTGTAGGTCCCATGTGTCATGAGATAAAATAAAGAAATAATAATAATCCATACGCACAAAAAGCTTATTTCTCTCAAATGTTTTGCTCAAATTTCTTTAAATCCCTGTTAGTGAGCATTTCTCCTTTGCCAAAATAATCCATCCACCTGACAGGTGTGGCATATCAAGAATCTGATTAAACAGCATGATTACACAGATTACCTTGTGCTGGGGACAATAAAAGAACACTCTAAAATGTGCAGTTTCTCCACACAGTTTTGCCACACAATGCCACAGATGTCTGAAGTTTTGAGGGAGCGTACAATTGGCATGCTGACTGCAGGAATGTCCATCAGAGAATTTGACAGTACATCCAACCGGCCTCACAACCGCAGACCACGTGTAACCACACCAGCCCAGGACCTCCACATCCGGCTTCTTCACCTGCGGTATCGTCTGAGACCAGCCATCCGGGCAGCTGATGAAACTGTGGATTTGCACAACCAAAGAATTTCTTCACAAACTGTCAGAAATAGTCCGTCTCTAAAGCTCATCTGCGTGCTCGTCATCCTCACCAGGGTCTTGACCTGACTGCAGTTTGGTGTCGTAACTGACTTCAGCGGGCAAATGCTCACCTTCGTTGGCCACTGGCATGCAGGGGAAGTGTGCTCTTCACTGTTTCAACTGTACTGGGTAGATGGCAGACAGCGTGTATGGCGTCGTGTGTGCGAGCGGTTTGCTGACGTTGCTAACATAGTGCCCAATGGTGGAGGTGGGGTTATGGTATGGGCAGGTATAAGCTGCGGACAACTAACACAATGGCATTTTATCGATGTCAATTTGAAGGCATAGAGATACCGTGATGAGATCCTGCGGCCCATTGTCGTGCCATTCATCCACCGCCATCCCCTCAAGTTTCAGCATGATAATGCATGGCCCCATGTCGCAAGGATCTGTACACAATTCCTGGAAACTGAAACTGTCCCAGTTCTTCAATGGCCTGCATACTCAACAGACATGTCTCCCATTGAACAAGTTTGGGATGCTCTGGATCGACGTGTATGACAGCGTGTTCCAGTTCCCGCCAATATCCAGCAACTTTGCACAGCCATTGAAGAGTAGTGGGACAACATTCCACAGGTCACAATCAACAGCCTGATCAACTCTATGCAAAGGAGATGTGTTGCGCTGCATGAGGTAAATGGTGGTCCAGGATCCAGTCGCAGAGGGAGGTGTTTAGTCCCAGGGTCCTTAGCTTAGTGATGAGCTTTGAGGGCACTATGGTGTTGAACGCTGAGCTGTAGTCAATGAATAGCATTCTCACATAGGTGTTCCTTTTGTCCAGGTGGGAAAGGGCAGTGTGGAGTGCAATAGAGATTGCATTATCTGTGGATCTGTTGGGGCGGTATGGAAATTGGAGTGGGTCTAGGGTTTCTGGGATAATGGTGTTGATGTGAGCCATGACCAGCCTTTCAAAGCACTTCATGGCTACAGACGTGAGTGCTATGGGTCGGTGGTCATTTAGGCTGGTTACCTTAGAGTTATTGGGCACAGGCACTATGGTGGTCTGCTTAAAACATGTTGGCTATACAGACTCGGACAGAGAGAGGTTGAAAATGTCAGTGAAGCCACTTGCCAGTTGGTCAGCGCATGCTCACAGTACACGTCCTGGTAATCCGTCTGGCCCTGCGGCCTTGTGAATGTTGACCTGTTTAAAGGTCTTACTCACATCAGCTGCGGAGAGCGTGATCACACAGTCTTCCAAAACAGCTGGTGCTCTCATGCATGTTTCAGTGTTATTTGCCTCGAAGCGAGCATAGAAGTAGTTTAGCTCGTCTGGTAGCTCTCGGCTATGCTTCCCTTTGTAGTCTGTAATGGTTTGTTAGCCCTGCCACATCCGACGAGCATCAGAGCTGGTGTAGTATGATTCGATCTTAGTCCTGTATTGACACTTGCGTTTTTGGTGATTCGTCGGAGGGCACAGCGTGATTTCTTATAAGCTTCCTAGTTAGAGTTCTGCTGCTTGAAAGCGGCAGCTCTAGCCTCTAGCTCAGTGTGTTTGTTGCCTGTAATCCATGGCTTCTGGTTGGGGTATGTACGTACGGTCACTGTGGGGATGATGTCATCGATGCACTTATTGATAAAGCCAATGACTGATGTGGTGTATTCCTCAATGCCATCGGAGGAATCCCGGAACATATTCAAGTCTATGCTAGAAAAACAGTCCTGTAGCTTAGCATCTGCTTCATCTGAACACTTTTTTTATTGATCTAGTCACTGGTGCCTCCTGCTTAAATTCTTGTTTTCTTATGGCAGAATACAGCTCATTCAATGCTGTCTTAGTGCCAGCCTCTGAATGTGGTGGTATGTAAACAGCTACGAGAAATACAGATGAAAATTCTCTAGGTAGATAGTGTGGTCAGCTTATCATGAGATACTCTACCTCAGGCGAGCAATAGCTTGAGACTTCCTTAGATATCGTGCACCAACTGTTATTTACAAAAATAGATAGTCCGTCACCCCTTGTCTTACCAGACGCCGCTGTTCTATCCTGCCAGTGCTGTGTATAACCAGCCAGCTGAATGTTGATTGTGTTGTCTTTCAGCCACGACTCCGTGAAGCATAAAATATTACAATTTTGAATGTCCGGTTGTAGTTTAATCTTCCGTGTAGGTCATCTATTTTATTGTCCAAAGATTGCACGTTTGCTAGCAAACTTCAAAGGAAGACAGTTTGGATTTGGCTTCACACCAATCACATCACATCTACAAGCCAAACGTCATTGACAGAAAAAAACTATTGCAACTCAATATAAAGAAGGTGTTCCTAATGTTTGGTATACTCAGTGTATATGTAAGCAATTAAATAAGAACACACAAAATAGACTTCAGAGTCCCTGGACTTAAAGCAATGAATCCCTTTGAAACTGGAGTACTGTATGTGGCATCGATATGAGTCAGAAACAGTTATTCTAGAGTCAAAATTGACTACAAAGTGTAAATATGATAATTTTGGTCATAAAGTTAGTCTCGTCTAAAACAGAGTTTGGAACATCCGTGCATCACAATGGGTAAATGAAGGTTGGATTTTGATTTCACGATGTCCATTTGCCCACTAACATGGGGTGAACAGCTGTGGTGATTGCTCTCTTTCTTGTCATTGTTGCTAGCTATCTGGTCATCCAGAATCAAAACAACACATGGACTTCTGCCCAATTAAAGCGTGCGCATTGTTTTCGTGACGTTGTCAGCTAACCCATCTATAGACATTGAGACAGACCTGCCCAGTAGTTCCGATTTTGTTTACATAAGACCACACATCACAATACTTGCGAAATACTGCACCAAACACTTTAGTTACATGTAAAATTGCGCAACTAAAATATTTTTTGTAGTTTGGGTGGGTACAGCAGAAGGCAATTCAAACACAGCCTGATTCTGAGTATTTTATAATCGCAGTGTAGAAGAGAGATTGGTCTGTAACCCAACTATTCAACTACAACCCCCACAGCCCAACCCCAGAGCCAGCGTTATGAAAACAAGTACCATCTCTTGACAGCTATATACTGTATATCTCTGTAGCTGACTGACCACCACCAGAGCTGTCAGCGGCCCCTGTTTATCTCACAATCGATTGGCTGACCAGTGATCCAGTGTTATGTAATGGGGGATACCACCCACATGTACAGTGCATTCGGGAAGTATTCAGGCCCCTTGACTTTTTCCACATTTTGTTACATTACAGCCTTGTTCTAAAATTGATTAAATTGTTTGTTTCCCTCATCAATCTTCAATCTACACACAATACCCCATAAATACAAAGCAAAAACAGGTTTTTAGAAATGTTTGCAAATGTATTAAAAATCTAAAACTGAAATATCACATTTACATATGTATTCAGACCCTTTACTCAGTACTTTGTTGAAGCACCTTTGTCAGAGATTACAGCCTTTAGTCTTCTTGGGAATGACACTACAAGCTTGGCGCATCTGTATTTGGGGAGTTTCTCCCATTTTAATCTGCAGATCCTCTCAAGCTCTGTCAGGTTGGATGGGGAGCATCGCTGCACAGCTATTTTCAGGTCTCTCCAGAGATGTTCAATCGGGTTCAGGTCTGGGCTCTGGCTGGGCCACTCAAGGACATTCAGAGACTCCTGCGTTGTCTTGGCTGTGTGCTTAGGGTTGTTGTCCTGTTGGAAGGTGAAACTTCACCCCAGTCTGAGGTCCTGAGCACTCTGGAGCAGGTTTTCATCAAGGATCTCTCTGTACTTTGCTCTGTTCATCTTTCCCTCGATGTTGACTAGTTTTCTTGTCCCTACTGCTGAAAAACATCCCCACAGCATGATGCCGCCACCACCATGTTTCACTGTAGGGATGGTGCCAGGTTTCCTCCAGACGTGACGTTTGGCATTCAGGCCAAAGAGTTCAATCTTGGTTTCATCAGACCAGAGAATCTTGTTTCTCATGGTCTGAGAGTCTTTAGGTGCCTTTTGGCAAACTCCAAGCGGGCTGTCATGTGCCTCTTATTGAGGAGTGGCTTCCATCTGGCCACTCTACCATAGAGGCCTGTGTAACGAGTGCGCTGAGAGTCGGGAAGCAAATACAGGGAGTGAGTGTTTTAATAAATAAACAAAACAATAAACGCGAAACACAAACAACACACAGACATGAAACAGAGTCAATAATACATGAGGAATGAACCAAGGGGAGTGACCGATATAGGGAAGATAATCAAGGAGGTGATGGAGTCCAGGTGAGTGTCATGAGGCGCTGGTGCGCTTGACGATGGTGACAGGTGTGCGGGATGATTAGCAGCCTGATGACCTAGAGGCCGGAGAGGGAGTATACGTGACTGCCTGATTGGTGGAGTGCTGTAGAGATGGTTGTCCTTCTGGAAGGTTCCCCCATCTCCACAAAGGAACTCTAGAGCTCTGTCAGAGTGACCATCATGTTCTTGGTCACCTCCCTGACCAAGGCCCTTCTCCCCTGATTGCTCAGTTTGGCTGGGTGGCCAGCTCTAGGAAGAGTCTTTGTGTTTCCAAACATCTTCCATTTAAGAATTATGGAGGCCACTGTGTTCTTGGTGACCTTCAATGCTGCAGACTTTTTTTGGTACCCTTCCCCAGATCTGTGCCTGAACACAATCCTCTCTCAGAGCGCTATGGACAATTCCTTCGACCTCATGGCTTGGTTTTTGCTCTGACATGCACTGTCAACTGTGGTACCTTATATAGACAGGTGAGTGCCTCGAATTTACCACAAGTGGACTCCAATAAAGTTGTAGAAACATCTCAAGGATGATCAATGGAAGCAGGATGCACCTGAGCTCAATTTTGAGTCTTATAGCAAAGGGTCTGAATACTTATTTAAAGGTAGGGTATCTGTTTTTTTATTCGTAAAAAATTGGCTAACATTTCGACAAACCTGTTTTCGCTTTGTCATTATGAGGTATTGTGTGCAGATTACTGAGGATTTTTATTATTTAATCCATTTTAGAATAAGGCTGTAACGTAACAAAATGTGGAAAAGGTCAAGAGGTCTGAATACTTTCCCAAGGCACTGTATTTTGGACATGTCTGCAAATGATCAAGGCCCCTTAAAAACAACTTAACACTAGAGCCAGTTCTTAAAAACACTACTGGAAGTCTCGCTATGTTCCATTGGCATATGACAGAAATTATTTCTCAGCCAAGTGTGGAAAGATATCTCCGGTGTTACATTATGGACGTCTTTCACATAGTCATACCAGGTTATGAAGAGGACAACTCGATGTCCAAAATCGACATGCTATTGCTATGTTTCAACATTGCTGTCATTAGAAAACTGTTGCGTGTATTTATCCTGAAACAAAACCTGTAATTGCATATATGTACATAGCGTGTGCTGTAAACAGTGTTACTCAATGGGAAATATAGGGCACTGGGAGTAACCAGTACTTTATAAAGTACAAAGCCTTATCTGTGTGGACTGCTTATCTGCTAATATAAACAGTTTAGTTTGTGAGCAGCTCCTTACTTTCTTCCACTCTGATTTCTGTGAACTTTTTCCATGGCATTGCATTTGTGCACTCAGATAGACAAGCAGGTTATAAATAAAGAGTGTGAGAGCGTTGTAATCCTCGATCCCTCGCTCCCTTTGTCCATTGCATGACCTAGCCAGGGCATACCTCTAATCTTAGGCCCTAAACCTGGCGGAGACAGGAAACGGTTAGCATTAGCGTAATCTCGGTTAACCCAGAACTAAAACCTCATGTAATTTGGTCAGATGCTCTGGGGGGAGACGTGTTAGAAAATGTGATAACGCGATTTGCGAAGTCTCCAGCCTTGTAAATGGAAACTCTCTGCCAAAGCCCCCACCCTTCCTTTCAACTGTGTTTATCATCCATGCAGTGTCAACATGAAATTGTGTGAGCATGTTTCAAATCTTAGCAGTGTCCATTCCATCCCTTTGTTTAAGCCACTCCAACAGATGTGTTTAAAAAGGTTGACTGGCAAAAGAGACATTATACTGTAGCATGCTTGCCAACTGGCTATTGTAAAAGTTTAATACATCAAGCGTGGCAAGGTTTGTGCAGTTTGCTGTCGGAGGTAGCCTCTTCGCTCGGGAGACTCATCGCTGAAAGCTTTATCCCTTACCCCGCAGGCCCTGCACACCACCAGGCACCATTATCATTTGAAGAGGTAAGGTTCAAATGGCTGTTATTGAAAATAAATGTGATTGGAATTGAAAGGAATAATGGTGACAATATATGTTCATAGAAATGCATACTTCACACACTATATGACGTAAAAAAATAATATATATATGCAATTCGTTCTTTATTAATATTTTTTTTTACAAAATGCAATTACACAGTGGACATGAAAATTCTGAAATCAAATGCACTATATACTATGATAACAATCATGTCAGCAATGTAAAAACACATTGATTAAAACGCATAATTAATGCAGTGGCCATTTACATTTAACTGTTGGCTCCTCTGTCCACCAACATAGCCAAGCAGTCCCATTGGTCAGTGCCCTAGTGAGCCCCTACAGACACCCAATTAGCAACCCAACACTGTTGTTTACTCCACCTGCAACTATTCTTAGAATAGAGCAAGACTCCCCTTTGGACTTGACTCCAATACCTCTCACCTCCTTACCCTCACCCCTTGGCCAATCAAACGCCTAGCTGTCAAAATAGCAGTCCAGGTAACTACAGACAGGGGAAACGAGACACGAGGGAGCGTCAAGTGAGGCCAGGTCAAACCCTGCCCTCCTCCCTTCCATCACCACTTCCCCATTATGTGTGAGCATTTATTACCCTCTCATCACCAACTAATGATGATTGGCATTGTTTTAATGATAGTACCAACCTTGTCAACATGTCCCCACCTCACCAGGATAGGATCCAGCTTCATGCAATTTCCATGGATTTAAAAAAATATATATAATATTTAACCTTTATTTAACCAGGTAGGCAAGTTGAGAACAAGTTCTCATTTACAATTGCGACCTGGCCAATATAAAGCAAAGCAGTTCGACACATACAACAACACAGAGTTACACATGGAGTAAAACAACATACAATCAATGATGCAGTAGAAAAATAGGTCTATATACAATGTGAGCAAATGAGGTGAGATAAGGGAGGTAAAGGCAAAAAAAGGCCATGGTGGCAAAGTAAATACAATATAGCAAGTAAAACACTGGAATGGTAGATTTGCAGTGGATGAAAGTGCAAAGTAGAAATAGAAATAATGGGGTGCGAAGGAGCAAAATAAATAAATAAATAAATACAGTAGGGGAAGGGGTAGTTGTTTGGGCTAAATTATAGATGGGCTATGTACAGGTGCAGTGATCTGTGAGCTGCTCTGACAGCTGGTGCTTAAAGCTAGTGAGGGAGATAAGTGTTTCCAGGTTCAGAGATTTTTGTAGTTCGTTCCAGTCATTGGCAGCAGAGAACTGGAAGGCGAGACGGCCAAAGGAGGAATTGGCTTTAGGGGTGACCAGAGAGATATACCTGCTGGAGCGTGTGCTACAGGTGGGTGCTGCTATGGTGACCAGTGAGTGGAGATAAGGGGGGACTTTACCTAGCAGGGTCTTGTAGATGACCTGGAGCCAGTGGGTTTGGCGACGAGTATGAAGCGAGGGCCAGCCAACGAGAGCGTGCAGGTCGCAGTGGTGGGTAGTATATGGGGCTTTGGTGACAAAACGTATGGCACTGTGATAGAATGCATCCAGTTTATTGAGTAGGGTATTGGAGGCTATTTTGTAAATGACATCGCCGAAGTCGAGGATCGGTAGTATGATCAGTTTTACGAGGGTATGTTTGGCAGCATGAGTGAAGGATGCTTTGTTGCGAAATAGGAAGCCAATTCTAGATTTAATTTTGGATTGGAGATGTTTGATGTGAGTCTGGAAGGAGAGCTTACAGTCTAACCAGACACCTAGGTATTTGTAGTTGTCCACATATTCTAAGTCAGAACCGTCCAGAGTAGTGATGCTGGACGGGCGGGCAGGTGCAGGCAGCGATCGGTTGAAGAGCATGCATTTAGTTTTACTTGTATTTAAGAGCAGTTGGAGCCCACGGAAGGAGAGTTCTATGGCATTGAAGCTCGTCTGGAGGGTTGTTAACACAGTGTCCAAAGAAGGGCCAGAAGTATACAGAATGGTGTCGTCTGCGTAGAGGTGAATCAGAGACTCACCAGCAGCAAGAGCGACATCATTGATGTATACAGAGAAAAGAGTTTGCCCAAGAATTGAACCCTGTGGCACCCCCATAGAGACTACCAGAGGCCCGGACAACAGGCCATCCAATTTTACACTTTGAACTCTATCAGAGAAGTAGTTGGTGAACCAGGCAAGGCAATCATTTGAGAAACCAAGGCTATTGAGTCTGCCGATGAGGATGTGGTGATTGACAGAGTCGAAAGCCTTGGCCAGGTCAATGAATACGGCAGCACAGTATTGTTTCTTATCGATGGCGGTTACGATATTGTTTAGGACCTTGAGCGTGGTTGAAATGCACCCATGACCAGCTCTGAAACCAGATTGCATAGCGGAGAAGGTGCGGTGGGATTCGAAATGGTCGGTAATCTGTTTGTTGACTTGGCTTTCGAAGACCTTAGAAAGGCAGGGTAGGATAGATATAGGTCTGTAGCAGTTTGGGTCAAGAGTGTCCCCTCCTTTGAAGAGGGGGATGACCGCAGCTGCTTTCCAATCTTTTGGAATCTCAGACGACACGAAAGAGTGGTTGAACAGGCTAGTAATAGGGGTTGCAACAATTTCGGCAGATAATTTTAGAAAGGGTCCAGATTGTCTAGCACGGCTGATTTGTAGGGGTCCAGATTTTGCAGGTCTTTCAGAACATCAGCTGACTGGATTTGGGAGAAGGAGAAATGGGGAAGGCTTGGGCGAGTAGCTGTGGGGGGTGCAGTGCTGTTGTCCGGAGTAGGGGTAGCCAGGTGGAAAGCATGGCCAGCCGTAGAAAAATGCTTATTGAGATTCTCAGTTATAGTGGATTTATCAGAGGTGACAGAGTTTCCTATCCTCAGTGCAGTGGGCAGCTGGGAGGAGGTGTTCTTATTCTCCATGGACTTTACAGTGTCCCAGAACATTTTTGAGTTTGTGTTGCAGGAAGCAAATTTCTGCTTGAAAAAGCTAGCCTTAGCATTTCTAACTGCCTGTGTATATTGGTTTCTAACTTCCCTGAAAAGTTGCATATCACGGGGGCTGTTCGATGCTAATGCAGAACGCCACAGGATGTTTTTGTGTTGCTTAAGGGCAGTCAGGTCTGGAGAGAACCAAGGGCTATATCTGTTCCTGGTTCTAAATTTCTTGAATGGGGCATGCTTATTTAAGATGGTGAGGAAGGCATTTTTTTAAATAACCAGGCATCCTTTACTGATGGGATAAGGTCAATATCCTTCCAGGATACCCGGGCCAGGTCAATTAGAAAGGCTTGCTCACTGAAATGTTTCAGGGAGCGTTAGACAGTGATGAGTGGAGGTCGTTCGACCGCTGACCCATTACGGATGCAGGCAATGAGGCAGTGATCGCTGAGATCTTGGTTGAAGACAGCAGAGGTGTATTTAGAGGGCAAGTTGGTTAGGATGATATCTATGAGGGTGCCCGTGTTTACGGCTTTGGGGTGGTACCTGGTAGGTTCATTGATCATTTGTGTGAGATTGAGGGCATCAAGCTTAGATTGTAGGATGGCTGGGGTGTTAAGCATGTCCCAGTTTAGGTCACCTAGCAGCACGAGCTCTGAAGATAGATGGGGGGCAATCAGTTCACATATGGTGTCCAGAGCACAGCAGGGGGCAGAGGGTGGTCTATAGCAGGCGGCAATGGTGAGAGACTTGTTTTTAGAGAGATGGATTTTTAAAAGTAGAAGTTCAAATTGTTTGGGTACAGACCTGGATAGTATTAGACCATGGAAATAACTAAATTCATCTTAAAGCGGCAATCTGCAGTTGCTACATACATTTTTGGACCTATACATTTATGATATATACCTATTGATTCTTGAAGAATATAACAGAACCCAGAATATAAACTTGTTTGTTTTGTAAACATAGCAAATGTAAACAAACCCTGTATAGCCTCAGAAAATTGTTAAAA
Source organism: Salmo trutta (assembly GCF_901001165.1). Taxonomy (NCBI): domain Eukaryota; kingdom Metazoa; phylum Chordata; class Actinopteri; order Salmoniformes; family Salmonidae; genus Salmo; species Salmo trutta. Next base: position 28,661,826 of record NC_042992.1, on the reverse strand, counting down.
CTATATATTTTTTAATCATGGATTGTCAGTCCTTGCATCCATAGCGCAGTCTATGAATTTGAGAGTAGTTACATTTTCTCCAGCCCCATCCGTCAGCTTTTGACCAAAACAGAGGCGTGGTGTCACTTTGTTAATGTTTCAACTGTGGATTGGCCCTTAAATGCTACAAAATCAAACAACTTTGAATCAAGCAGTATTAGAATCTCTGCATTCTGAAGAGGCATATCGTCAGCATCACGAATGGAACTGAATGTAATGTGGAGCAGCATGAGCTGGGAGTACAGTATGTGAACTGTGTGAGTGGGGAAATTGGCCTGATGAGCCTTCTACGTTACATTATGCCATGTGGAACAAAGGTGAGAGGATAAACCTGTTCTCCAGTTTCCATCACCTGCTGGGGAGCCAGCGACATCAACATTTCTCTTAAATAATTTTTTATCGAGGCACTCTGGGAGACATGCAACATGTGGTGTAAACGTGTTTGTTTTGGAACGTTCAATGGCAAGCGAAGCCAAGAGGTGGAACAAACAAGGTCATGTCCTGCGACAAGAGGACGTAATATGAAACCTGTTCTGGGATCTTTCTGAGAGAATTATATCAAAACAAGGATTACTTAGTAGCCCCATCTATACTGATCTTATTACCATCTTCCCTTTCACCCAGTTGGCAAGATAATAATCCTCAGGAACAAAGTGGATTATATTTCTGAGACAGTTGTGAAAATGATTCTGTCCGTAATCAATGAAAAATATGTGCATTGAGATATACGCAGAAACTGCATGGTTATAAATTGATAAAAATCCACTTCAGTCTATAGGTCCAGTAAAGAAGCCTATCTCAGGAGCTTATAAGAAAACCGGTGCGTTTTCACAAAAGCTCAGTCATTATAGAGTAATAAGTATAACATAAATTTGACAGTCAATCCTGTGTCTATGAGCAAACCAAATTCATCAAATAAAGCGGTTCTGTGAGTGGTGTGCGTTTGGGTCGTCAAGAGAAAAAGGACCACTGAGTGTACAAAACATTAGGAACACCTTCCTAATATTTAGTTGCACCCTCTTTTACCATCTGAACAGTCTCAATTCATTGCCCAGGTTGACGCCAATGCTTCCGACAGTTTAGTCATGTTGGCTGGATGTCCTTTGGGAGGTGGACCATTCTTGATACCCAGTAATCTGTTGAGCGTGAAAAACCCAGCACCATTGCAGTTCTTCGCACACTCAAACCAGTGCACCTGGCACCTACTACCGTACCTCGCTCAAATTCACTTAAATCTTTTGTCTTGCCCATTCACCCTCTGAATGGCACACATACACAATCCATGTCTCAATTGTCTCAAGGCTTAAAAATCCTTATTTATTAACGTGTCTCCTCCCATTCAGCTACACTGATTGAAGTGGATTTAACAGTGACATCAATAAGGGATCATAGCTTTTGCCTGGATTCACCTGGTCAGTTTATGTCATGGAAAGAGCAGGTGTTCCTAATGTTTTGTACACTGTGCCTTTCAGGAAACTAATCTGAGAATTATGTCACAGAGAAGACACTCCACTCCACTGAACCCCAGGGAAATAAGTGTAAAGCTAGCTAGTGCTACCCGCACCACCAGACAATATTAATATGATATAATTGAATATTTTCCATCTATTTTAAATGTGCATTGCAAATTATTGCTGAGCCATCCATTCTATACTTAAAGGTGCTGGAATGTCTTTACAGGGACAGGGCAAGTGTGCACACTGTCAGATAGCAGCCTGTTGATTAAGCCATTGAAATCCTTAGATTAGTGGGGGCTAAATTTATACAGTGCTCATTAGTGCTCTGAGGCGCCGGCATACTGTAGGAGAAAGTATTTTTACACCTGCAATCACTGTCACAGTGCCAAGTTCACGACCAGTCAAATGGGATTAAAACAGAGGGTCAATTCACATTTTGGTTCTAGATTTGACTTCATCAACCTTTACTTTAATTTTTAGAAAGATATATGACAACTCTACAAACAGCATCACTATCCTTATAAAAATGTTTGCGACGTTAGAAAGCCTATTTATAGTTGAAGTCGGAAGTTTACATACACTTAAGTTGGAGTCATTAAAACTCGTTTTTCAACCACTCCACACATTTCTTGTTAACAAACTATAGTTTTGGCAAGTCGGTTAGGACATCTACTTCGTGCATGACACAAGTAATTTTTCCAACAATTGTTTACAGACAGATTATTTCACTTATAATTCACTGTGTCACAATTCCAGTGGGTCAGAGGTTTACATACACTAAGTTGACTGTGCCTTTAAACAGCTTGGAAAATTCCAGAAAATGATGTCATGGCTTTAGAAGCTTCTGATAGGCTAACTGACATCATTTGAGTCATTTGGATGTGTAACTGCGGATGTATTTCAAGGCCTACCTTCAAACTCAGTGCCTCTTTGCTTGACATCATGGGAAAAATCAAAAGAAATCAGCCCAAATATCCAAACGCCTGAAGGTACCACGTTCATCTGCACAAACAATAGTATGCAAGTATAAACACCATGGGACCACGCAGCTGTCATACCGCTCAGGATGGAGACGCATTCTGTCTCCTTGAGATGAATGTACTTTGGTGCGAAAAGTGCAAATCAATCCCAGAACAACAGCAAAGGACCTTGTGAAGATGCTGGAGGAAACATGTACATAAGTATCTATATCCACAGTAAAACAAGTCCTATATCGACATAACCTGAAAGGCTGCTCAGCAAGGAAGAAGCCACTGCTCCAAAACCGCCATAAAAAAGCCAGACTACGGTTTGCAACTGCACATGGGGACAAAGATCGTACTTTTTGAAGAAATGTCCTCTGGTCTGATGAAACAAAAATAGAACTGTTTGACCATAATGACCATCGTTATGTTTGGAGGAAAAAGGGGGAGGCTTGCAAACCAAAGAACACCATCCCAACCGTGAAGCACGGGGTGGCAGCATCATGCTGTGGGGATGCTTTGCTGTAGGAGGGACTGGTGCACTTCACAAAATAGATGGCATCATGAGGTAGGAAAATTATGTGGATATATTGAAGCAACATCTCAAGACATCAGTCAGGATGTTAAAGCTTGGTCGCAAATGGGTCTTCCAAATTGACAATGACCCCAAGTGTACTTCCAAAGTTGTGGAAAAATGTCTTAAGGACAACAAAGTCAAGGTATTGGAGTGGCCATCACAAAGCCCTGACCTCAATCCTATAGAAAATTTGTGGGCAGAACTGAAAAAGCATGGGTGAGCAAGGGGGCCTAAAAAACTGACTCAGTTACACCAGCTCTGTCAGGAGGAATGGGCCAAAATTCACCCAACTTATTGTGGGAAGCTTGTGAAAGGCTACCCGAAATGTTTGACCCAAGTTAAACAATTTAAAAGCAATGCTACCAAATACTAATTGCATGTATGTAAACTTCTGACCCACTGGGAATGTGATGAAAAAAATAAAAGCTGAAATAAATCATTCTCTCTACTATTATTCTGACATTTCACATTCTTAAAATAAAGTGGTGATCCTAACTGACCTAAGACAGGGAATTTTTACTAAGACTAAATGTCAGGAATGATGAAAAACTGAGTTTAAATGTATTTGGCTAAGGTGTATGTAAACTTCCGACTTCAACTGTATATGATTGGTGAGTCTCTTGAGGTAATTGGAGGAAAAACATTTACATTTACATTTAGGTCATTTTGCAGACACTCTTATCCAGAGCGACTTACAAATTGGATGCATTCACCTTATGATATCCAGTGGAACAACCACTTTATAATAGTACATCTATATCTTTCTTGGGGGGGGGGGGTTAGAAGGATTACTTTATCCTATCCCAGGTATTCCTTAAAGAGGTGGGGTTTCAGGTGTCTCCGGAAGGTGGTGATTGACTCCGCTGTCCTGGCGTCGTGAGGGAGCTTGTTCCACCATTGGGGTGCCAGAGCAGTGAACAGTTTTGACTGGGCTGAGCGGGAACTGTGCTTCTGCAGAGGTAGGGGGGCCAGCAGGCCAGAGGCGGATGAACGCAGTGCCCTTGTTTGAGTGTAGGGACTGATCAGAGCCTGAAGGTACGGAGGTGCCGTTCCCCTCACAGCTCCGTAGGCAAGCACCATGGTCTTGTAGCAGAGCATGGGAAGACAGCATGGGAAGTTTGATCCTTATCTCAGGTAGCTAAAGGTATTGCAGACGCTCTTTATTAGAGCTCTGATTGGTTAAAGGGAGTTGTTCATCCAGTCTCCCGTTGGCTGCCATGTCCCAGACACTTGCTTGGCTCCTGACAGTTTGGAGCATGTCTAGAGTTTCATAGATTTCTTTGGCCGCAGGCAAAAGAAATTGAGACACGAAGTAAACATACTAATGGTTTTATTGTATCAGTCTTGGTTGTCTTCACAGAATCACCTTGAGGTGTGCATGGCCTAGAGACTACAGAGGTGAACAGGATGGCATCTGCTATAGGTGTGGGCTTCGTAGAGAGAGTTCTCTTGGACACCCAAACAAAAAAACAAAAAAACGCTTTAGGTCAGCTAACGGAGAACACTCGAGTAGCCACTACCTCTTAGTGACACATGTTGGAGTTTAACTGTTGTTTTGTCTGGTTGGCTTGGAGTTTTCTCTCTTGAGGAATTTCAAAGAACTCTGTTTCTGTGACAGAGTGGTGGTGAAGGGGGATTTTGGTTCTCATTTTGCCTTTACTTTCTGTTCCACTAATTACTTTCTTATTTTGCAATATTACTTGCCTCAGGCTCTAGCAGTCACCACCTCTCTCATTCATGTTTTTGGTCTGTCACAGCAAGTCAATCTCACAAAACATTATATAACTTTGTAAGAAAAACAGAACTCAAAACCTAGATAAGTCTTATAAGTCTTGAACTTGTATTTTTAAGAGAAAGGACAACTGAACAAATGAGGATGTGTATGACAAAGCTGAAGATGTTGCCTTTTGTATGTGTTTGCTTAATGAAAATTCCTGAAGGGTGAAATCATTGTGGTGATGCCTTACTTGCCAGTTCATGTTCATAAAGAGTTTCATGATTATAAATCCAGCATGACCCAGAGCTCTGGGAAGGGCTGTGCATGCAGAGTGCACGTGGCAGCCCATGTGAAACTGGTCTCAGCCAATTGCATTGCAAGTGATTTAGCTCTCTGGCCAATCAGAAACGAGTTGAGTCAGCATGTGAAATAGGAAGTCCTTGGTGATGGCAAATATCAGAAACCAATGTACTTTCGGAGAGACTCTTTCCCTCTGGCTGTTATCTTAGAACATCTGTACGTGGAATATACTCGTCACCTTACCATCTACCATCCACGCATATCCAATAGGGGCACTCAATTGTTTCACAATGAACAATGGATGAATTGACAGACCTAACTTGTAACAAACACAAAGTCTTCACTACAATGCCCTTCAAGTTTTGGTTTGCTCTTCAGAGGGGAAAATGTATAATAGAATGTGATGAGGACTTCTACTTCACTGAGTCAGAGGCGAAGGACATATTGATTATCCCGAGCCAGGCCCATATCCAGGCTCTGACGCTCGTTGGTCATGACAGGGCTTGCAAACTATCACAGATTACAAAGGAAAACCCAGCCGCGAGCTGTCCAGTGACGCAAGCCTACCAGACGAGCGAAATAAATTCTATGCTGGCTTCGAGGCCAGTAACACTTAACCATGCATGAGAGCACCAGCTTTTCCGGATGACTGTGTGATCACGCTCTCGGTAGGCAATGTGAGTAAGACCTTTAAACAGGTTAACATTCACAAGGCCACAGGGCTAGACAGATTACCAGGACGCGTACTCAAAGCATGCACTGACCAACTGGCAAGTGTCTTCACTGACATTTTCAAACTCTCCCTGACCCAGGGCTCGATTTTCAGCTAGCATTAAGGCAGTGCTAGTGTCAAATGCACGTTAGTTTGGAATTTTTTCATGTAAAAACTGGCACACTGGCATTTTCCAGCCCTAATGCCAGGTTCGGCAATTTACCTGTCTAACATCAACTTGCTTGCACTCAGATGGGAGGGATGGAAATATTTCAGATGTGACCTTAAAAACATGATCCAAAGTGCTAATTTCAGGCAGCGCTGGTTGGGATATTTAAGTGATTTTGGTGGTAACACAGTTGGTTATGGTGTGAATTTTGACAGCGGAAATGCAGCCTATCCAGTCATGGCGCGCACTGCCCATATACGCATGTAACAAGATGTGCTTTTGGTACCTGTATAGGCTACTTTGTATTTATAAACATAAAACTTTCGTTTTGTTTGATTCAAAACCAAGAATAGCCTCTCCTCCTCTCAATGAAGGCTGTTTTATTTTTGTCCTGCCCAATGTAATCAAGTAGGCTAATCAAGTCCACCGATAGTGTTTGGTTCATGAAACCACTTGGAAATAAATCTTAATCAACAAAAGATAAAAGATAACGTTTGAGAGGGGTAAAACAGTGAACGGACAGTCCTTTTTTTATCTATGTATTGGAGGCAGGCGTACATTATTTTAACCATGCTTTAGACATGCGTAAAAACCCCTCCTTGATTGTAGGCTACATGTGTCCATGTCCATCATGAAACAAGAGATGAGGATCTCGGTGAATATTGGTGAACCTCGTATTTATAAGTTATTTTCCTGTAACAAAGGTTTGTTTTCCGTTTCATATTTTTTAAACCCAAGCACTCTGTAGGTTACCCTTCACCTAAGCCTACTTTAACGAAGGCTGGTTCAACAGCAATGCGTTGTCTTTTTTATCCTGCCGATTTTATGATATCATTACATTTTACATTTATTTATTGTTGAAAAACCCCAAAAACACAACAGATTGCTTGTTTTTTGTAGAATTTTACTAAAACCAAACTCATTAAAATGATTCACTGTCCTGATTCTTATGGGGAGAACGTCCGTTGAGCGCATGCAATGCAACTTATGGAGAACAGTGAATGCGATCTGTAAGTTGGTTCCAGTATATACAGTGCCCTCCTCAGGTTGGCACCTTAGGTAAATATGAACAAAAAATGCTGTGAAAAAATGTCATTGTTGTTTATCAGCTTGATCTTACACTCAAAATATCAAATGAATCTAACCTTTAATTTAGTTAAAATTGTTCAAAGAAGTTTTTGTTGTATACTGTAGTTTCATTTCTTTGCTCTCTGTATGTGTCCTAGTGTAAAGAGAACTTGCCCCGTAGCACTCACATCTGTAGCCATGAAATACTTTGATAGGCTGGTCATGGCTCACATCACACCATCATATCCCAGACACCCTGGTGGGCCGCTCCCAGTTGGTGAGGGTAGGCAACAACACATCCGCCACACTGACCCTCAACACGGGGGCCCCTCAGGGGTGCATATTTAGTCCCCTCCTGTACTCCCTGTTCACCCATGACTGCTTGGCCGTGCACGACTCCAACACCATCATTACGTTTTCCGATGACACGACGGTGGTAGGCCTGATCACCGATGACGATAAGACAGCCTACAGGCAGGAGGTCAGAGACCTGGCAATGTGGTGCCAGGACAACAACCTCTCCCTCAAAGTCAGCAAAGGAGCTGATCATAGACTACAGGAAATGGAGGGCCGAGCACACCCCCATTCACTTTGACAGGGCTGTAGTGGAGCAAGTCGAGAGCTTCAAGTTCCTCAGTGTCCCCATCACTAAGGACCTATCATGGTCCAAACACACCAACACAGTCATGAAGAGGGCACGACAACGCCTCTTTCCCCACAGGAAGCTGAAAAGATTTGGCATGGATCCTCAGATCCTCAAAAAGTTCTACAGCTGCACCATTGAGAGCATCTTGACTGGCTGCATCACCGCTTTGTATGGCAACTGCTTGGCATCCGACCACAAGGCGCTACAGAGGGTATTGTGTACGGCCCAGTAGATCACTGGGGCCAAGCTCCATGCCATTAAGGACCTCTATACCAGGCGGTGTCAGAGGAAGGCCCTAAAAATTGTCAAAGACACCAGCCACCCAAGTCATAGAATGTTTTCTCTGATACCACATGGCAAGCGGTACCGAAGCGCCAAGTCTGGGACTAAAAGGCTCCTGAACAGCTTTTATCCCTCGTTGGAATTTTTATGCCATTTTCTTCAAATCTGAAAATGTTGTGAAGCGACGCCCATTTCCTGAAGAATTGCATTATAGGCCCTAAAAACACAGAAATATTGTCCACTGCTTGTATACTTCGTATTTTGGCGAATGTAGTACGACATCCGGGAACTTTTGGCATACTAACTATATCCATACAATGACCAATAAGCCTAATATATACTCACAAATAGTACAGTTAGTGTGGTTAGTATGAGTATTTGAACACAGCTCAAGACTCTTCCTTGAGCTGGCCACCCGGCCAAACTGAGCAATCTGGGGGAGAAGGGCCTTGGTCAGGGAGGTGACCAAGAACCCGATGATCACCCTAACAGAGCACTAGAGTTCCTCTGTGAAGATGGGAGAAACTTCCAGAAGGACAACCATCTTTGCAGCACTCCACCAATCAGGACTTTATGGTAGAGTGGCCAGACAGAAGCCACTCCTTGGTAAAAGGCACATGACAGCCAGCTTGGAGTTTACCAAAAGACACCTAAAGACTCTTAGACCATGAGAAACAAGATTCTCTGGTTTGATGAAACCAAGATTGAACTCTGGCCTGAATGCCAAGCGCAACGTCTGGAGGAAACCTGGCACCATCCCTATGGTGAAGCATGGTGGTGGCAGCATCATGCTGTGGGGATGTTTTTCAGTGGCAGGGACTGGGAGACTAGTCAGGCTGGAGGGTAAGATGAACGGAGCAAAGTACAGAGAGTTCCTTGATGAAAACCTGCTCCAGAGCGCTCAGGACCTCAGACTGGGGCAAAGGTTCACCTTCCAACAGGACAACAACCCTAAGCACACAGCCAAGACAATGCAGGAGTGACTTCAGGACAAGTCTCTGAATGTCCTTGAGTGGCCCAGCCAGAGCCTGGACTTGAACCCGATCGAACATCTCTGTAGAGACCTGAAAATAGCTGTGCAGCAACGCTCCCCATCCAACCTTACAGCGCTTGAGAGGATCTGCAGAGAAGAATGGGATAAACTCCCCAAATACAGGTGTGCCAAGCTTGTAGCGTCATACCCAACAAGACTCGAGGCTGTAATCACTGCCAAAGGGGCCTCAAGAAAGTACTGAGTAGAGGGTTGAATACTTATGTAAATGTCATATTTCATTGCATTTGCTAAAATGTCTAAAAACCTGTTTTTGCTTTGTTATTATGGGGTATTGTGTGTAGACTGATGAGGAAAAATAAGGCTGTAACGTAACAAAATGTGGAAAAAGTCAAGGGGTCTGAATACTTTCCGAATGCACTGTATTACCTCAATTACCTCAACTACCGCGTACACCTGCACAATGACTCCTTGTATATAGCCTCGTTATTGTTATTTTATTGTGTTACCATTTACTTTTTTATTTTTCTCTTCTTTGATAATCTTTTCGTACTTTCTAACTCGGCATTGTTGGAAAGGGCTTGTAAGTAAGCATTTCATGGTTAAGTCTACACCGGTTGTATTCAGCGCATGTGACAAATACAATTTTGTTTTGTTTTGATTTGATTATTTGTGTTCCCTATAGCTTTTCTGTAACAGAAGTGGTCAGTCATTTGATAAACTGTCGGAAACTATAAAATGCATTATTCATGTTACAGTGATATTGAAGGGAGACGATGGTTTAAATTGACCTACTTCACATAAAACTGACAGACATAAAGCTTTATAACTTGTTATAACCATTTATGAGCCTTTATAATGTGTTATTATTTTAAGGATTCCTGTATTGTACAGTATGTTATGTTATGTCTCTCTATGTAGCAAATTGTTGTACTCAAAATGGCTGTTATTTAGTCAGGAAGTCATACGTGCTGATAACAAGTCTTACAGTGCATTATAAATGGATCATAATATGTTATACCTGTCGGTGTTAAGTATTGTGTTGTGACCAAAAGCTTGGCCAGCATTGTAAAGCTGAGAGAAGTACCCAATGTTCTCTTAGCCGTTCTCTCTGACCAAACAAGGTTACTCTGTCTGCTGCAATGCTCTCCTTCCCTGCTCAGTGCTGCTCTGGTATGCCTTGACTACTATGGCATGTGCTTCAAGATTTCCTGACACACGCACACTTACACTGGTCTCTTGCCAAGATATGTGCAGCCGGTCTTCTAGGAAAAAAGGAAATACACCCCATCCAGTTTCCACACTTGACCAGGCTAGTAAACTGCAGTGGTATAAAGCACTTCAGTAAAAATACTTTAAAGTACTACTTAAGTCTTTTTTTGGGGGTGTCTGTACTTTACTATTTATATTTTTGGCAACTTTTACTTCACTACATTCCGAAGGAAAATAAGGTACTTTTTACTCCATACATTTTCCCTGACACCCAAAAGTACTTTTTACAGTTGGACAGGAAAATTGTCTAATTCACACACTTATCAAGGGAACATCCCTGATCATCCCTACTGCATCTGATCTGGCAGACTCACTAAACACAAATGCGTTGTTTGTAAATTAAGTCGGAGGTAGCCCCTGGCTATCCGTCAATTACATTTTTTTTTTTTTTAATTGTGCCGTCTGGTTTGCTTAATATAAGGAATTTGAAATGATTTACACTTTTACTTTTGATATTTAAGTATTTTTAAAACCAAATACTTTTAGACTTTAATCAAGTAGTATTTTGCTGGGTGACTTTTACTTTTACTTGAGTCAATTTCTATTAAGGTATCTTTACTTTTACACAAGTATGACAATTTAATACTTTCTCCACCACTGGTAAACCGTGTACGCTGAAGCTACTGTAGTAATAGTTAATTTTGCAGCTAACTTTCAGTCACCGACACACAGACACAATATTTGTGCCCATTGTGTGGTTACTATATGTTGGTCACTCTTGAATCAGAGTTTGGAGTCCTTGGTGTATGTCGTTCTCTTCAGTAATCATTCCATATTCTGAAACAAGCAAGTACCATAAAATTAATAGAATATTACATTTTGTGGGAAGATTTGCCAGGATGATACCCAGTTAACACAAATTACAATAATGATTCCCTGTAACTCTATTCACTTTCTGAATACCTTTGGAAATAAGCCTCGTCAACTTTTTTCCATCATCAAAAAGGAAAAACAAGGTCATGTTACCATCCCCTGGATTGGAAGATGTGTTCTAACTTTCCTTTCCGCAAAAATGCACAACATTGCAACAGACTATCCTGCCCTTGTTCTAAATTTGAGTATTGTCTCATCACAGAAGACCCTCTGATGGTATGAAACCATGAAACTCAACTCAGTATTCACACTCTCTGGTTTCTTTATAGGGCTTCTCATTGGCTCAGCCACTTGATCACTCACATTGCGATTGGTCATATCGGTTGTTCACGAGGGCTACCATTCAGTCAGCGCGTGTTCACCACACCCTGCACCAGACACCCCTGCCCTCCCACTTGTGGATTTCCTGTTTCTGTTCTAGGGGCCTGAGTCAAGCAAGCCTCCCTCTCTTCTCTCCTCTCTGTTCTGCTTGTATTATAGCTGGTTGAGAGAATCCAGGCCACCATGTGTTAGCTAGCTGCTATAGGAAACAGTGATCAGTTATAGACCTGCTTTTATGACAATTAGGCTTAGGCACCTCTGAAACACATCCATAAAACCATGGCACACAATATATTTTAGTATAAAATGGTTTACAAAAGATTAATGTAAAAGACTGATATATTTTTACAAATATACTGCTCAAAAAAATAAAGGGAACACTTAAACAACACATCCTAGATCTGAATGAAAGAAATAATCTTATTAAATACTTTTTTCTTTACATAGTTGAATGTGCTGACAACAAAATCACACAAAAATAATCAATGGAAATCCAATTTATCAACCCATGGAGGTCTGGATTTGGAGTCACACTCAAAATTAAAGTGGAAAACCACACTACAAGCTGATCCAACTTTGATGTAATGTCCTTAAAACAAGTCAAAATGAGGCTCAATAGTGTGTGTGGCCTCCACGTGCCTGTATGACCTCCCTACAATGCCCGGGCATGCTCCTGATGAGGTGGCGGATGGTCTCCTGAGGGATCTCCTCCCAGACCTGGTCTAAAGCATCCGCCGACTCCTGGACAGTCTGTGGTGCAAAGTGGCGTTCGTGGATGGAGCGAGACATGATGTCCCAGATGTGCTCAATTGGATTCAGGTCTGGGGAACGGGCGGGCCAGTCCATAGCATCAATGCCTTCCTCTTGCAGGAACTGCTGACACACTCCAGCCACATGAGGTCTAGCATTGTCTTGCATTAGGAGGAACCCAGGGCCAACCGCACCAGCATATGGTCTCACAAGGGGTCTGAGGATCTCATCTCGGTACCTAATGGCAGTCAGGCTACCTCTGGCGAGCACATGGAGGGCTGTGTGGCCCCCCAAAGAAATGCCACCCCACACCATGACTGACCCACCGCTAAACCGGTCATGCTGGAGGAGGTTGCAGGCAGCAGAACGTTCTCCACGGCATCTCCAGACTCTGTCACGTCTGTCACGTGCTCAGTGTGAACCTGCTTTCATCTGTGAAGAGCACAGGGCGCCAGTGGCGAATTTGCCAATCTTGGTGTTCTCTGGCAAATGCCAAACGTCCTGCACAGTGTTGGGCTGTAAGCACAACCCCCACCTGTGGACGTCGGGCCCTCATACCACCCTCATGGAGTCTGTTTCTGACCGTTTGAGCAGACACATGCACATTTGTGGCCTGCTGGAGGTCATTTTGCAGGGCTCTGGCAGTGCTCCTCCTGCTCCTCCTTGCACAAAGGCGGAGGTAGCGGTCCTGCTGCTGGGTTGTTGCCCTCCTACGACCTCCTCCACGTCTCCTGATGTACTGGCCTGTCTCTTGGTAGCGCCTCCATGCTCTGGACACTACGCTGACAGACACAGCAAACCTTCTTGCCACAGCTCGCATTGATGTGCCATCCTGGATGAGCTGCACTACCTGAGCCACTTGTGTGGGTTGTAGACTCCGTCTCATGCTACCACTAGAGTGAAAGCACCGCCAGCATTCAAAAGTGACCAAAACATCAGCCAGGAAGCATAGGAACTGTGAAGTGGTCTGTGGTCCCCACCTGCAGAACCACTCCTTTATTGGGGGTGTCTTGCTAATTGCCTATAATTTCCACCTGTTGTCTATTCCATTTGCACAACAGCATGTGCAATTTATTGTCAATCAGTGTTGCTTCCTAAGTGGACAGTTTGATTTCACAGAAGTGTGATTGACTTGGAGTTACATTGTGTTGTTTAAGTGTTCCCTTTATTTTTTTGAGCAGTGTATATAACATATTTATTGTAAAAAGAAGGGTTGAGCGTGTGTGAGTAAAAAGCATGTGTAAAATAACAATGAATCCTGATCTGTGAAAGAACGCCATAAGCCATCACACTGGCCGGGCAAACAATTTCTGTCTCTAAAATCCCTCATCAAACTTTGCAGTCTTCCTTTCTGTGCTTTTCTCTTTCATGTTCCCAAGGGAGAGCATGTCCGGATAAATGCAAAGGCTTACTTGGCGTGCTGGCTTTACATTACATCACATTCCTGTTCAACAAGTTTGACTATTGACCATTCTAAATACAGACCCGAGACTACCCCTAAGACCTTTTTCACCTATAACAATTTGCCTGACAAATTAGTGAGGTAGTCCTACTGTATGTAGACTACATGACACACAAGATATTTGATGGATAGGTGAATGTTAACTTGACCAACATTTTGTCAATCCAGTAGACACGGGCATTAGATAACTAGAGTCACAGAAGCGCCAGTATAGGGTAACTGTCTTTCTCTTATGCAAGCATTGATCCTTTCATTCCCAGTATAGCCTTGTCTGACTCTGAAATAGGAAACTGATTAGGTCATTGTGTAAATGCTTAGAAAGAAGAGCTGATCTGATAGCAGTATAGGATCTCACGGCAGGGATGATCAAAGTCAAAGCAGATGCGTGTACAAACTACACTGATTAAATTGGGAATTACTCATTGAAATGTATATGGAATTGATGGTGATAAAGAATGGGCTAAAACATGAATATATCACAGGTTAAAAGTGGATTTAAACATGTGAAGGTTATATTGTTTTAGAAGAATCTAATAGCCTTTATCAAATAAACTCATCACATACTCTATGAGGTGAGATCATTTTTATGACCTTCAGAACATTTGCTATGGTACAACAGGCCCTCGCATGAGGTGAACTCAATCTTTTCCTCTCTGCTTATCCTCAACAAAAATGAGGTGAGCCCCCATTGGCCGACAGGCGCTATCACTCGCTCTCTGATTGGCTGAAGGGCGTGTGCATGCGGCTGCCATGCGAGGAGTGCATGTAAGCATCCCCTGCAGGCAGTTCAGTTCAGGCTCTGGTCTTGAGACAGTACTTTTTTTTAGAAGAGAGGCTTTCTCCAGGGCCTCCCTCATACCACTAATGACTGACTAACTTTGTTTTAAGAGTGAGCTCCCCATTCCTACGTTGGAGCCCAACTTCAAATGGACTGGACCTGAAGAACAAGGTGTGCTAGAAATGAAAGCTAGTTAATGTCTCTTACCCCCTCCACTCAATGTGCACTACTAAAAGGTTACTAAATATTTCTTCCCATTTCTTTCATTCTTGTGAAACACTGGTTTATCTGGTTCCCAGTGAATTTTGCTAGAGTAAATGTGAAGAACTGGTTTATCTGGTTCCCAGTGAATTTTGCTACATCAATCCCTGTTCCCACACTCTTATGGCACTACACCCCTGGGCCCCACTCCAATCTCCCTATCTCCCCTGGGTAGAAGGTACAATGGTCCACGTAACTCAGACACTGACCTACATCTTCCATGATTGAGTGGACACACATGCGTCAGTTAAATGGGCTGAGTCTTCTAGCATATGCTCTTTCTATAGACAGGTTAGCTGACAACGTCACGAAAACAATGTGCGCTCTTTAATGGGGCAGAAGGCCGCGTGTTGTTGTGATTCTGGATGGCAAAATAGCTAGCAACAATGACAAGAAGCTGCCATGTGGGGAATCGTAGGTGGCTCGTTTCAGCTAGACTATCGTGTTGTTGATACCATGTCTTGACTTGAGGTGTTTTGACTGATGTCACATATATGGCAAAAATGTACTAGCTAGCTAGCTAACCAACAACCGTGACAATGTATTTGAGAGACAAGTGCTCATTGTGCAAACGTATTTATGTTTTCAATAATATACGTTGTAAACAATCTAAGCCAACCCTGTCTGTTTTTAGTTGCGCACGCGTCTGTTTTGTTGCTAAACAACCAACCTATCTATGGCATAACACGGAACTCGTCTGAAACCCAAACTAGGCCCTTGCCCATTTATTTGACTGTACCCACTGTAGTAAATTCTGAACCATAAAATGTTCAATAATTACTCCAAACACGTCTGTTGCAAGACCTGCCATGGCAAAATGGGGTTTAATGAAGAGGGAGACAAGATGTTCGCTCAAGTCATGAGGGTGAGGAATCCCTTGACCACATGTCTCTTTTCGCTCCGAAGGGGTGTGGAAATCATACACAGTTAAATAGTTACATAAATCTGCATATGCTACAAAAGGTAACATAGCATATTGTTTCAACAAATCTCTTTCACGTCATCCACTTTTACCTTACATTTGCACGTTTTGAACCACTACTTCCCGGAGCACTAAACTAAGAAGACGTCTTCTTTGACGTCTTCTTTGTTTACCGCAGATAGAAGGTACTTTCATGGTCAAGGACTGTACTGACTTACATATAGACATGAGACACAGGCTGCGTAAAAATCGACATGATCAGCTAACACAGAAAAACTGTAAAAGAGAAAACACAACACAAGGACTGGGGAAAGATATAAGCAGGATGTGGGCTGGTGGAATTTGAGATACTGCGGTCACATGTCTCAAATGGGGTCATGTACGTGCTCTCTGCTGAAGGAAGAGAAAGTACCTGCTGTTCCGCCCACAACACACAGACATAATCTGTAGCTACTTGCCAGGTTAAACTCTTTAAGGACAGTTTCGCACGGACACAGATTAAGCCTAGTCCTAAACTAGACTAGGCTTAATCCAAGTCTGGGAAACCGGCTATTATCACTCATTTTCTGGATCATAGTAATGAAAGAGTAAAGTCAGCTGCTCTGCACAGTAAAATTCAGTATACATGCAGAGATACAGTAAGCCTATCTATGACCTGAATACTCTCAGTATTCAGACTGTGAAAATGTGTGAAAAACACTTGCTTCTCCTTTAAGACAATTAGAAGACAGAATCAAAACGTCACGGGCAAGATCGTTAACGAATGTACACAGAAAGGGAAAGAGTGTGTGTGTGTGCGCATGTGTTGTGCGTGCATGTGGTGTATGAGTGCACATGTGTGTTTGTGGACATGCAGAGGCACGCAGAGCGAGGCTGAGCAAGCAGTGAGGCTGAGCAAACACATTCCTCCCACACTCTGCGAGGGATCAGAATGTGCTGTTTACCTGAAGCTTCAGCATACCAGGCGAAAGAGAACAAAACAAGAGATACCACGAGGTTAACTCCCCTCGCAAAGTGCTGCTCCGCACTAGTTATCTGATAATGACTTACTGTATTGCTTGATTGTTGATAGGGTTGCAAAACACGCCAGTCAACTGTAATGCAACTGCATTTCAATGGCCTTTTCCATTAATTTGGGATTGAGTCACATACCGGTAGCTGGATCGCCATAGTAGAGGACTTAGAAAATAGAGATATCCTGAAAATACACCACATTAAAGATCTCTAGATGTCTTACAAACTTTGATTTTGGTGTAAACTACCCATTTAAAGTCATTCTCCAGTCTCTTTTTCAGCTCATTTATCACCTGATTTACTTTAAAAAAGGCCCGTCTCAATAGCTGGTCCAGGTATCCTCATGACATAGCAAAAAGTGGATGACATCACGAATACCCATGAGATCAACTCCTTGAAGTTTGCAGCTGTGTCTAAAAAAAACACAATTTTGCTCAAAAACATATTTTCTTTACCCTTTAGTGTGCCTACTTTACTGTATTTATACATGGGTTATCGCTTTTCAACAGTAAAACTTCAATGGACATCTTTAAGCTCTAAACAGCATTGCATGTGCCAGAGTTCCATTACCACTAAATGTGCACTCTAACGATGCAGCTGCAATGCCTTGCAGGGAAATGCCCTTCTCCCTATACCATAACACGGTCCCTCTACCCTAGGCTAATAATAGCATCAATCATGGCCTGTTGAGCTCTGCTGGTTGTGGCAGTACGGAGCATGGATGTCCCCACCGTCTCACCATGGGTTAGGGTTGCGCTATCTCAGTGTCAACTTGTTGACATGGGCTTGGCAAAGGAACAGAATGACGATATATCACAGATTGGCCCTCTTAGTGGTAGAGAGAAGCTTTAATGAAAGGAATAAAGAGGACACAGAGCATGGAGGGTTTTGGCTGGACGTCAGAGAAACAGACCTGGGAGTCCCATGCCTCTGTTCTGTACAAGTGTAATTGAAGGAGGTATAGGTCTTGAAGGAGCCATTTGAGGAAACAAGTAGACAGACAATGTTTTTCATTAAAAAAGGGGTAGACTATACTTTCATTTGTTTGAATGATTGCATTACATTACAGAAGGTGTTTCAGGATGCAGAAGGACGCAGATTTGTCCAGGTGGATGCTGCTAAGATGCAGCTGCTGAGTCTTTGTTCTGTATGGAAGGACATCAGAAAAGAAAAACTTGAATCCTCCCAAAGGATGGAAGAAAACCAATCACTTTAGCCACACACTACTGACCTTGGCTTGTTCCGAGTATCGTACTGTGTTATGGCTAAATGCTAGATTTCAGCATATTGTTGTTTTGTTTCTCTATGTTCTCATCTAAAATCATTTAAATGGCTCTGGCCTGCTTTGTTGTCATGGATATTGCATAGGCTCTCTGATACCAATGGCTGTAAACGGCTTTTGAGTTTGGTTGGATAAGATGGAGTGTGCTTCACTTTGCAATGCAACAACCCTTCAAAAGACAATGGCACATCAATCTTCAGAGGTCTGCCCTTCAAAGTACAGTTCGATTCTGTCAATATCATTGTACTTCCAGTCATTTCCTATTAAAGATGACATGTAATGTTCCTTTAGCTTAGTCCTACATCCATTACATAACATTCATAACCCTACAGCCATGTGAAATGTCCAGATCCACCACAAAAGGTATAGTATGTACAATATGCCAATGAGTTCAAATGACTACGCAATACACAGCACTATAGATTATATATAATGTAGTGCCCTGATAGGTCTATGCCTTATAGGTAGCAACAACGTCAGCATTAACTTCCTCATTCATAAGCATTAGAGTTCAGTGATCTGCTGCTCTTGTGGAAGTACACTGCCATCAAGTCCTATCGAGGGCCCACATGCTCACACATAGGAAGTGTTGACAGCTGGTAGGGCTTCAACAAAGTGTATCTTGCGTTAGCTGCCCCAGGCCCCAGGCTGTTCCCATGGCAGACTGTTTAGAGCATACAGTAATTGGTTGAATCCAGGAAGTTTAAAGGTCATCATGAGAACTGGGGGACAAGGGCTTCATCGGATCAGTGATTCTTCCATAAAGAACATAACCTTTGATGTTGAAAATATAGTAAATAAGATACTGGATCAGTACAACATAGTAATATAATAACCTAGAAATAAAGTACATTTGTTATTAGATATCCGAAGCAGAGGAAACATGAGAAACAGAGAAAAGGGAAAGTGTGAAACCGGTTTTACGTCATATGCCCCGTTTATTACAAGGAGGTATTTGATAAGAAATATATTTAATATTTACTGACATCTTTGTAAGAATGAAACACTAATATCCTCTTTGTTTGTTGAAATAATAAAGCATGCAGTCTCAGGGTAGCAAGCCCACTCCAGAGGAAGTTGTGAGGAAGCGATAGCTGTAAAACGAACAAACAGAGGAAGTGTAACGCAGACCCTCCCACAGTCAGGGTCCATCCGGACTGGATACACTGTCGAATGGCTTGATCTGTGCTGTGGGTGAAACAGGAAGTGTTTTGTAGGCCGGGAGTCTTGTGGGAGTCAGGAGACACGCCACACCGAATTAGCGGAGGAAAAAAGGGTCAGCCTCAGCAAGAAAAGACCACATATGCTCCCTTATCAGCATAAACTGATTACAGGACATAAACATTATAATCCATCTGTGGCTTGATGGCTTTCGCGAGAACCTGATAAATCCTAGATTTAGATTTGTTTATTACACTTAGATTACCTCTCTTACTCTGTGAGATAAACTAAAGTAGGAGGAAACCTGTGTTAATCACCAGTGGCTATGTTCATAAAACAGCAGAGGTCACGGTTTTCCATTTTGTTTTAAACCAATTACAAGACCGAGTCTATCAGATTAAAAATACATTGGCTGAGCCAAATATACCCGACAAGAGATACTTTTTTGTCAGCCACACAAAACTTCACTTCAGATTGATATTTTTTGAAGCCATGACATAAGAGACAGCAAAACTTGAAGTTGATATGGAAATTAGACTGATGCCTCTTGACAAGCAAGTAGCTCTCTGTAAACACACAGATTTTTTTTCACTATATAAAGACACAATACCCACCAGTTTCTCTCCTCACAGTTAGACAGAGGATCAAACAATTAACGGCACAAAATTGACTGGTGTCATTTGGAGCTGTTGCTCTGGGGTCATATGGGGATAACTTTGATGTGGCCAAAGTGGAAGACTTCATATTTCAAACGCCGTGCTAGACATTCGATTCAGCCTGTGGCCTGAAATGTGGGATGTAGGGCTCATAACTAAGAGGTCAGGAGTTCTAGTGCAGAGTAACAGCTCTCGGTTACCCTGTAATACTCCCTTTCCATAGGTATGGCTGAAAGCTGAATTCATTGTTCACAGCCACAGAACTGCAATAGTATGTCAGTCCTTTAGGACATAAATAAGATCCTCATTAAATTGATTCTTACGAGGCTCGGACAAGGGTAGTAATGGTCCGGCGGACAATCATGGCTGTTTTAACCTGTTTTCCCTATTCCTGCCGCTAGATTAGGGAAGAACAGATTCATCAACAGACCAGAAAAGCATGAATCTACACTATGGCGTCAGTAAACGTAGGTTTAGGCACACTTCATAGGGATCACCTTGCTATAATACTCCTGTTGTCCTCTTCCTCTCTCCTTCTGCTCAGCTCTCCCCCAGTCTGGAGTGACACAACAGGAAGTTGTGACATGTGCACCCTTTTCATTCTCATTGGCCCAATCCTCTTTTTTACTTACTGCGTTCTAATCTTTCCAACTCTGGATTAAAGCAAAGCCTAGCACTGGTCCTATAAGTACCTCCTCTTCCATCCTCTACTTTCACCTGGCTCGTTTTGGCAGTGTGGCGGAAACCTGCGCCATGTGGTGTCACCTGAAGGACGGGGTCAGAACTTGGTGACCTGGGGGTGACGTAGAATGAGAAGGACAAAATCGGATAAGCCCATCCGGTTATCCCGCATGCTACCAGGACCGGCTTAGCCTCCAATGGTGAAAGAAGCATCCAATTGGGTCAGTGCCAGCGCTTGGATAATTGCGGGACCCTGATTGGATGACCAGCGGTGGCTAAAAGAGGGTGGTTTTATTGGATGGCCACCTGTGAAAAGAGCCTCTCAGAGCCAGCGAATGAGCTGCGAGACTAGCTGCGGCACGTCTGTGCACTTGACCTGAGAAATCTTGGAAAGTACAGGCATTGGGAAATATAGGTACTAATGTTACACTAACACACCATCCTTGGACATATCAAAACTCTACTATGGACCTTATGGTTGAGAATATGGGCAAACATACTGGTTAGTGTGTTCTGCATGTACACTATTGACGAGCAGCTACTCAGTCCTTCAGTTCATCAACCTAAAGGACCATTACCTCACTTCAAGTCAGTCAATCTCCACTGTTTTTACCATGGTAACAAACCGCACCTACCTTGGTCAAAGCTAGTCTCTCAACACAGTGGATATAGAAGAGAGTATTCAAGGCAACAATCTTATTGATTAGTGATGAGCTCCTCCAAGCGTGACAGGTGCTTGGGAACCTAACCCGCTTGTGTAACTCAGCAGAACTCAGCTGGGTCAGCCAGGCAGAAAGATAAGCCTCTGACAGACCAACATTGCAGAACTAGCCTCGAACCAAAGGGTTACTTTGGTAACCAAGATACACACCGGATTTAACCTTAATCAGGGCTGCGTCAATTTCCATTTCAAATAAGTAATGCAAATGTAAAGATATTCTCTTACTGAAAATGCCTAACTTTATTTCCCTAGTAATTACGTTTCGTTTTTTGGGGTGTTATTTAAACACAATAAGGTATCGTCTACTACCAGGACCAACCAAATGTGTTGAAATAGTTGAAGTAGCCAATTACACTGAAGTACTGTAGGCCTAATGATCGGGGTTTGATATATAAACACTAAGCTTGTGATTAGGCCAACAGATATACCATACATTCAAACAGCTCTTGCCCTAGAATGGTGTAGTCTCAGTTTCTGTCACTACAACAATGTGTTGCCTTAGGAGGTACACAAACAGTGTCTTTTCATGTTGTCCAAGATTTCATGTAGGTCTTTCGTATGGCTTTAGCTTCAAACAAACTAGCAAGCAAAAAAACAAATAAACACACACACATTGGGATTGCCCTTGACAGTCTTTGACCACTGTTTAACTCTATACCATAGACAGTCACTCTAACCCCCGTAAAGTTGAAGGTAGCTTATGCGCACACTGCCACGCACACACAAACATATGGTGGAAGGCCCTGCTGAATGAAGGGCCTGGAAGAAACATGAAGGACAAAAAAGGACACAATAACAAACTTCTTTAATGTAACAAAATGCACCATTCAAGTGAACCTCACAACTACGGTTAGAGTTGGATGCTCCTTCGTCCTTGTACAGCCATATCTACAGACATTGTGGTAAATGCAATGTATTTCTTTTGATGACATATGATGGTTATTACTTCAAATAAAGGCAGAGCAACGTGTGTTGCGTAACCCCACAGTTTCCATGGTTGGCAGGTGAAAGTGAGATAAACAACAAGCTCCTCTCCTATGAACTGTTTTGAACATAGTTCAGAAGAGTATACTGCCACTGTGAGGATGGTGGGGCCATATCCACGGGAAACCACAATGACAAAAAAAAGAAACAGTCAGATGCTTTGCACTATCACACTCCAGCTTGTCCCTATACACAACTCTGATGTGCGAGTCTACTTTTCTAAGAGTTCCTTTTCTCTGTAGACACCCATCCACCCAAAAGGTTTCAGTAGAGGACACAGCACATCATCTTCTGGTTATGTTCTCTCCCACCATTAACGGAAGGCTAACCGCAATACCACTTTCACACTTACAGTAAAGGTGATCTTGCTGATAAAATGACCAGCATGGTAGGAGACATAAATCAAATCAAATTTATTTATATAGCCCTTCTTACATCAGCTGATATCACAAAGTGCTGTACAGAAACCCAGCCTAAAACCCCAAACAGCAAGCAATGCAGGTATAGAAGCACGGTGGCTAGGAAAAACTCCCCAGAAAGGCCAAAACCTAGGAAGAAACCTAGAGAGGAACCAGGCTATGAGGGGTGGCCAGTCCTCTTCTGGCTGTGCCGGGTGGAGATTATAACAGCACATGGCCTAGATGTTCAAATGTTCATAAATGACCAGCATTGTCAAATAATAATAATCATAGTAGTTGTCGAGGGTGCAACAAGTCAGTAACACAAGAGTAAGTGTCAGTTGGCTTTTTCATAGCCGATCTTTGAGAGTATCTCTACCGCTCCTGCTGTCTCTAGAGAGTTGAAAACAGCAGGTCTGGGACAGGTAGCACGTCCGGTGAATAGGTCAGGGTTCCAGCAGGTCTGGGACAGCAGGTCTGGGACAGGTAGCACGTCCGGGGAACAGGTTAGGGTTCCAGCAGGTCTGGGACAGCAGGTCTGGGACAGGTAGCACGTCCGGTGAATAGGTTAGGGTTCCAGCAGGTCTGGGACAGGTAGCACGTCCGGTGAACAGGTCAGGGTTCCATAGCTGCAGGCAGAACAGTTGGAACTGGAGCAGCAGCACGGCCAGGTGAACTGGGGACAGCAAGGAGTCATCAAGCCAGGTAGTCCTGAGGCATGGTCCTAGGGCTCAGGTCCTCCGAGAGAGAGAAAGAAAGAGAAAGAGAGAATTAGAGAGAGCATATTTAAATTCACACAGGACACCGGAAAAGACAAGAGAAATACTCCAGATGTGACAGACTGACCCTAGCCCCCCAACACATAAACTACTGCAGCATAAATACTGGAGGCTGAGACAGGAGGGGTCAGGAGACACCGTGGCCCCATCCGATGAAACCCCCAGACAGGGCCAAACAGGTAGAATATAACCCCACCCACTTTGCCAAAGCACAGCCTCCACACCACTGGAGGGATATCTCCAACCACCAACATACCATCCCGGGACAAGGCCGAATATAGCCCACAAAGATCTCCGCCACGGCACAGCCCAAGGGGGGGCGCCAACCCAGACAGCAAGACCACGCGCCAACCCAGACAGACTCAACCCACTCAAGTGACGCACCCCTCCCAGGGACGGCATGGAAGAGGACATGTAAGAGGTCAACAGGGACTAACCTATACACTGTTCAAACACAAGGTCGTGGACAAAGAAATAAGTGTGCCCCATTGTAAAAACTGTCTTGTGTAGGTGCCAGCACTATGGCCACAGGCCACTCCATAAGGCTGATATTCTTGCAGGCAGTTAAAATGTAGGGGCTGTCAAGAGCTGTAAATTGTCGCCTGCTTGGCCGGCCCTGACCAGACAGTAGAATCCTCTCTGGTTACGTCCCATGGTCTTGATTCATGGGGGAGCAGCATGGCTCGATTCCAGTGGGATACCCATGGAAGGTGTGTGGTGAACAAGTCCAGGGTTATGTTCATTGGGGACATGCAACAGTAAATATTTTGCAACTGAAAACTAAAATGACTTGCTCTCGACCAAGGTATTCTCTCCCTATTTCAGGATGTTTTCTTCTGTTTGGTGCCAAATGAACACAACCTTGTTTTGAAGGAGTATTCTGTGATTATGTTGACCAACTCTTCAGAATCAGTCAAGAGGCTGTTTGTTTACATGTCCTCATCTATGTAGGTTAAATCTCTTAACTGACTTGCCTAGATAAATAAGGTAAATATTTGGACTTGGTCTTTTACCAAATAGGGCAATGTTCTGTATACCACCCCTACCTTGTCACAACACAACTGATTGGCTCAAACGCATTAAGGAAAGAAATTCCACAAATTAACTTATAACAAGGCACACCTGTTAAATGAAATGCATTCCAGGTGACTACCTCACGGAGTTGGTTGAGAATGCCAAGATTGTGTAAAGCTGTCATCAAGGCAAAGAGTGGCTACTTTGAAGAATCTCAAAATATAAAATATATTTTGATTTGTTTAACACTTTTGTAGTTACTACATGATTCCATGTGTTATTTCATAGTTTTGATGTCTTCACTATTATTATAAAATGTACAAAATAGTAAAAATTAAGAAAAACCCTTGACAGAGTAGGTGTCCAAACTTTCGACTGGTATTGTACAAGTCCAAAATGAGAACCGTTTAATCCCCAGCAGTATTATAATTGCACTACCAACTCAGTGGAGATCATAGGATAAGTTTTACGTAAGAATAACGTTTTTCACCATTTCATGTTGTTTTAGAAATACCCATGCCGCATAGTGTACAGAACAAAACTGTGTGTGGGCCACGCATGTACGGTATACCGTCTTCCCTCAGGAAGAAAAACACATTGCAGGAGTCATCCGGCAAGAAGAGCAAGTGAGGTATGCAGGTCTGTAAACAGAACCGACCGACAGAGGAGCACCGTCTGTATATGTGACCGTGGGAGGGGCTGCCACCATGAATAGAAAGGCCCACTGAGCTTTGACTTTGTTTACCAATGGCTGTGGCACAGATACTGAACTCTTGAATGACAAGAACACTCCAGCTCTAGGAGCTGAGTTGACAACAACAGGAGGGGACATCTTTGCCAGGGGTTAGATCTGTGTATGCAAAGGAGAACATTTGCTACATGCTGTTGTGAAACTCATCCTACACTAAACACAAATATAAACTCAATATGCAACAATTTCAAAGATTACATTTAAAGATTTGTACTTTATTTTCCCCTAAGCCTACCACCCCTCCCCTAATTTGAGTTTACTCCAAAGATTTTACTTTGTTAGTTAATATAAGGAAATCAGTCAATTGATAAATTTATTAGGCCCTAATCTATGGATTTCACATGACTGGGAATACAGATATACTTCTGTAGGTCACAGTCAGATAGCTTAAAATGTAGGGGTGTGTATCAGAAAACCAGTCAGTATCTGGCCTTTGCATAGAGTTGATCAGGCTGTTGATTGTTGTCCCACTCCTTTTCAATGGCTGTGCAAAGTTTCTGGATATTGGTGGGAACTGGAACACGCTGTCGTACACGTTGATCCAGAGCATCCCAAACATGCTCAACGGGTGACATGTCTGGTGAGTATGTGGGCCATGGAAGAACTGGGACATTTTCAGCTTCCAGGAATTGTGTACAGATCCTTGCGACATGGGGCCGTGCATTATCATGCCGAAACATGAGGTGAAGGCGGAGGAGGAATGGCAAGGATGGGCCTCAGGATTTCGTCACAGTATCTCTGTGTATTAAAATTGCAATTGTGTTTGTTATCCATAGCTTATGCCTGCCCATACCATAACCCCACCGCCACCATGGGACACTCTGTTCACAACGTTGACATCAGAAATGTTCGCCTCCGCAACGCCATCGGCCCGGTACAGTTGAAGAACACACTTCTCCAGCGTGCCGGTGGCCATCGAAGGTGAGCATTAAACCACTGATGTCGGTTACGTTTATATTTTTATTCAGTACATAATATTACTCACTTTTCAGAAGATGTGACACTAGATAACTTGAACTGAAAGCCAAAAAGACTGCAGCAACTATTAACTTTGGAGGAACTGCACTCCTTACCTCAGGCTAAACCACAAAACCATAGGCAATACAATGTAAGGCAAACAACGTTGACCTGATATGAAGCAACGTGTTGCTCAAATGGTTAGTTCACACACATATCTGAGGAAGTCGTGCTGTTTACATGTCTTTCCCTTGCCTTTAGAGTAGGCCTACTGTAAACGTTTAATTCCACACCCAAAACATTTGCAATACAATGGTATCCACTAGCTCATCTGACTCTGGGGAAGTAGATTAAGGGCCTCACTGCCAAAATCCCAAAGTATCCCTTTAAAAAAATCTGCCAGGGGCCACACACACACACACAAGCAGTTGAATTGTTGCGCACAGCCTTTGCTGACTACACAGTCTTCTGTTCCTAAAAAGGAACCAACCCCAGGACTAGGTCCCGACACAGTAGCAATAGGTATCATTTCCCTTAGCAACTAGATGAAAACATACACTGAGTATACAAAACATTAAGACAGACTGACCAGGTGAAATTATCATCCCTTATTAATGTCACTTGTTAAATCCACTTCAAATCAGTGTAGATCAAGGGGCGGAGACAAGTTAAAAGAAGGATTTTCTAGCCTTGAGACAGGGATTGTGTATGTGTGCAATGGGCAAAACAAAAACTGTAAGTGCCTTTGAACGGGCTAGGGTAGTAGGTGCCAGTGGTAACGGTTTGTGTCAAGAGCTGCAAAACTGCTGGGTTTTTCATGCTCAACAGTTTCCTGTATGGATCAAGAATGGTCCACCACCCGAAGGACATCTAGCCAACTTGAAATAACATTGGAGTCAACATGGGCCAGCATCCCTGTGGAACGCTTTCGACACCTTGTAGAGTCCATGCCGCAATGAATTGAGGCGGTTTTGAGGGCCCCCCCCTCAAAACCGGGGGGGGTGCAAATCAATATTAGGAAGGCGTTTCTAATGTTTGGTACACTCAGTGTATATCCCCATAGCTTAGCTATGCTCTAATGAGGGAACCGCAGAGGGACCACGTCAACATGTAAGGCAACACTTTTGCATACGTGCATGACGTTTTTCGCCTTGTCGGCCTTGAGATTCGAACCAGTGACCTTTCAGTTACTGGCCCAACACTTTAACCTTGAGGCTACCCAACTCGTTTAAGTGTGATTGAGGTTGTTTAGATATAGAATTTCTCAAAATCAAATGGTTAAAAAGCAGAAGACTTACAGGGCTGATATTCAGATTTTTTTTAAAAAGCATGTTTTTCAAAGCTAGTCACACAATGTAAACTTTCTGCCCTAGACTATGCTTACATTTTAAGGGTAGTCTTTTCACCTTGGACGGCAGGATGTTAAACGCTGTTCAAGGAAATGGAGGATCACTCCCTTTTACAGGTAGAATAAAAATTAAACAAAAAAAACACTATAAATTACCAGGAATTCAGCTCAAAAAACACCTTTTACATTTCATGAGTTTACACACAATTCCACCCCTGCTCCTTTTAAATTGGCAATGGTGAATAACTTGTTTTGTCAACTGCATAACCTACCAACTACACACAGTGAACATACACCACACCTGATTTACCTTGGAGTAATATGCCATCTGCTGGTTGGTTGATACAAACAAATATATACTCTGGTTCTTTAAAATGTATTTAGACTCAAATTCAACACTTTCAAATTGTCAACTTCCATAACATAATTTGACATTACAGGGAAAAAATATTTTAAAATACACCCATTTTTTTTGGATTGCAACTATTGTTTTCAATGTCTTAGCCAACATTCGATTGTCGTATACACTTAAAAAGACTGTTACACCAAGGAATTACAAAAGCTAAAATACCTTTCTAAAACACGTCTTTACTTTAAAAACCATAGACTACTGCAATTGTACGTGTTAATTAAAACCATAAAATCGATTAAAGTTATAAAAGGCATCAATAGCCTGTAAATACATCAGCTCCCATTACTACCTCAACATAGCTGAAGAAAAGGGGAACAGTCAGTATGACTAGTTAGTATCTTTGGCACTTTAAATCACCACACACAATAAGAAAACGTCTGAGTATTCTCTCTAGATGTCTACATTGAGCCACTGTTTCCACCAGCAGTCGCCACCTTCCATGTCTTGGATCTAGGTTATCAGATAGCAGCATATTGTTCTTTCCATGTTTTAGACTATACCGGTCAATGTCTTTGTTCCCATGGCCAATGACTCCACAAGTAATTAGAATACTGTAACTCCGTCCACAGGGAGGATAACTCAAACCTGTCTCTTTTTGTCTATTCAGTGTTATCAGCACTCTTGCGGTCTCTCAGTAGGTGGCTTCGTCCATGTTGTCATCACTGTTCCCTCCAAACTCCTCTCCATTGTCAAAGTAAGACATGATGTAGTCGGTATCCTGAAACACAGATGATGATGATTATTGAGCTATGCAAGGAGGAATGATAGCCTACCAAGTGAACAATGGCTCCCCGGATGCACTGGCTTGTCAACATCTTTGTCAGTGTCGCTTCTCTTCTCTTCAAGGCGGCGGCATCTTACTTCATGTAAATATTCTTCCTTTGTGAACTTGTATGACATTTCTGTCAGTATTCTTTTGCGGAGATTAATCTAGCAAAAGATCATAGAACACTTATGGCCTGCATAAATACAGATGTGTCTGTCACAAACTCAATGGCACGGGAAACTTTGAAGGCTGGACCCAGTTGATAGAATGTGGCAAGTTCGCTAGCTAGAGCGCTAGCTCAAGATAGACAGGATGAGCGGACAGAGGATTAAAAAGGACAACCTGAACCAATCTCCATGCATAGCCATGGTGACTTATAGAAGATATGTATTTCATCAGCTGTTGGCCAATGTGCCCGGCAATATCTTTATTTTCGTCTTTTATTGACCAAAAGATGGCTGTTACCAGCTAACAAACTTCTGATTAGAAGGTGGGGATTTTACGGAGCCTAAACACACCTTAGACACCATTTATACACCTTCTTTATTTTGTAAATAGCTTTTGAGTAGCTATTACGATAAATTAGCGTTGTTAGCATTAGCTTTACTCGCCGACCATCATCTTCACTGGAATTTCACAATTTCTTTTACGACTAAATCCCTGACCATAACAAACAGGTTCAAAGCGGAACAAGGTACAAAATGTGACGGGCCTCATCAGTCGCCATTACCCCTTACCTCTTCAAAGTCTTCCTCATAGTCCTCTTCATCTGCCTGTTCTTCTTCCTCGTTTGTCTTCTTTTTCTCCTCGTCCTGCTCTTCCTCAGAGTTCACCGCCTCTTCTTTCTTTTCGAGAGTCTGAAGAGTGTGTTACCAAGAAACATCAAAACCAGGGCAGGGTATATGCAAATTACCCCCTAATTAGGAGTAACTAAAAGGTTTACATTTCTGATCCTTAGTCTCCTTTCGAAGAAAGGTTAGTCGTTTCTGTAATATCCTACCTCTAGCTTGGTGAGAATCTCCTCTTTTCCTACAAGTGGTTTCTTTGTCCGTTTAACTTGAGGTGTAGGTCCTAGAAGAGAAGAATGGAACATGGTTAGCCCAAAAGTAAGCAAATAAAAAAAATCTGAACTGACGTGGCAACAAATGCCGCAGGACAGAAGCATGGCCGTAACTAAACTCAGCAAAAAAAGAAACGTCCCTTTTTCTGGACCCTGTCTTTCAAAGATAATTCGTAAAAATCCAAATAACTTCACAGATCTTCATTGTAAAGGCTTTAACCACTGTGTCCCATGCTTGTTCAATGAACCATAAACAATTAATGAACACGCACCTGTGGAACGGCCATTAAGACACTAACAGCTTACAGACGGAAAGCAATTAAGGTCACAGTTATGAAAACTTAGGACACTAAAGAGGCCTTTCTACTGACTCTGAAAAACACCAAAAGAAAGATGCCCAGGGTCCCTAGTCATCTGCGTGAACGTGCTATAGGCATGCTGCAAGGAGGCATGAGGACTGCAGATGTGGCCAGGGCAATAAATTGCAATGTTCGTACTGTGAGACGCCTAAGACAGCGCTACAGGGAGACAGGATGGACAGCTGATCGTCCTTGCAGTGGCAGACCATGTGTAACAACACCTGCACAGGATCGGTATATCCAAATTTAGGACCTTTGGTTCCAACTGCCGTTTCTTTGTGAGACGCAGAGTAGGTGAACGGATGATCTCCGCATCATCTGTGGTTCCCAACGTGTAGGAGAGTGATGGAGTGCTGCATCCGATGACCTGGCCTCCACGGTCACCTGACCACAACCCAATTGAGATGGTTTGGGATGAGTTGGACTGCAGAGTGAAGGAAAAGCAGCCAACAAGTGCTCAGCATGTGGGAACTCCTTCAAGACTGTTGGAAAAGCATTCCTCATGAAGCTGGTTGAGAGAATGCCAAGAGTGTGCAAAGCTGTCATCAAGGTAAAGGGTGGCTACTTTGAAAAACCTGAAATATATTTTGATTTGTTTAACACTTTTTTGGTTACTACATGATTCCATGTGTTATTCTACATTCTACAAAATTAAGAAAACCCCTTGAATGAATAGGTGTGTCCAAACGTTTGACTGGTACTGTGTGTGTGTGTGTGTATATGTATGTGTATATATATATAATTTATTTTGGTACACAATAAAGAAAATCAATTACGGGTCTAAATATTGCTCCCAGCTTTGATCAAATCTCAGAACAGTTATATTTTTGATCTGACAGAGTTCTAATCGCGCCTGCCTCTTTGCGACTGAGTGGAATCATGAACAGTTGTTTGTTGGTTATGTTCGCCTGCGTTCCCCAGATTTGCCTTTTTAGCAGCATATTCACCACTCTCTCAAAAGGCTAACTCCACCGTCTCGCGCCACAGGCCGGCTCTAGTAGGCAACAAGATACTAGACAAAAAGCAACAAAAACGTCCAGCGACTCCTGCCGTGTCTACAGACATCCCCCAAACAAACAAAAACTGACTCACAACTGGTAAATAGTCGCTTATGTCAGTCAGGTGGGTAGATGCCTGTAGAGAATTCTATTGTAGTAATGTTGAAGGGCTCTGGCTAGTATTACTTAGCCAGTTAGAAGGATGAAGTAAGAAGCTAATGCTAAAATGGAGCCTACCTCAGCAGGAGCAATAAATATGTCAATAAGTTCTCATAATAACTTTGTATTACAGAGAGTAGGGAACCTGAGATAGACAGTGATGTGGGCATGTGGCGCTCAGTGGTGAGGCTGAGGCAGGCTGCAATGCATGCAGGGAGAAGCAGAGGAGACAGAGACAGCGAGGAAGCAAGCAGAGAGAGAGGCTAGTACAGTGGTTCCCAAACTTTGGGTCAAGAAATTCTGTACTAATCTTATCAAACAAGTTAAATACAAATAATATTATTTGTTTCAATATGAACATCTCCACATGGCCTACCTTCCCTATAGGCCGACATTAAAATGAAAATAATACTGTTCTAAAAATGTCATACGTTTTCGTTTCGTCACTGATGGTACGTGTCAGTGTGAATAATTTCTCATATTTCCCCCCTTTCAGGGGTATAACATTACAACTATATAACTAATAGGCTATGAATTTGTAGATCAACTGAGTTAAATTAACCTACAGTAGCCAAGGTGATAGTGTCTGGGGTCATTTTTGCTGTTCTCCAAATAGCATTCAAAAAAATAATAATTGTATAGAAATGCAATAAATGAGCGTCAACTTAAAAAATGTAAAAATCTTACAGACCTCACTTAAACTCAAAACCTGATTAGGGACTTGACAGAAGGAGGTTGGAATCAGTTCAATAGTGGCATATGTTTCACAAGGAATTCAAAGGCCAAAGTAGCTAAGTAAATAAGTAAATGAAATTTCACTGAGTATCTGAGAAAAAAAATATCAATTGAAAACAATACATGGCTTACACAAAGTTTGAATTCCACACACAAGTCCTTTAGATAAAGTACTCACTTTTACCCTGAGGTTCTCTCACTTTAATGCAAAGCTCTTTAGGCAATCTGCTCCAGTCTGAAACAGAACCATAAAAAGGGAGAAACGTGTTACCATAGAAAATACGCATTGCATAAAACACACCAGAAATGCATCACATTCAAAGTATTAGGAATAATGACACCACAGCACAAGATTAAAAATCAGATAAGTTCAAACAAGAAATTGACTGTTTGTCTGGCACCATCAGCTGGACATATACCAAAACTGCATCAAAAGAAAATACCAGAAATAGGACTCAGTCTGGCTAGGCTAGGGGTGCCACTGAAGAACACTAGCAGTAGGAAAGTGGTACAGGGAACTAAAGAGTTCATAAAAGAGACAACTGTTCTGTGATCAGTTGAGTGCAGATTCTAACAGCCTGTATCTCCACAAACCAGCCCATCATCACTCACCTGGGCTCCACTCGATGGCGCTGTCCTTGGGCTCTCCGCTCTGGTACTTATCAGAGTAACGATCAACATCTACAT